>NC_057810.1:716555235-716569951 GCF_018294505.1 Triticum aestivum | reverse complement strand
GGCCGCGGGCAGCGGAAGGGAGGATGGAGGGGAGGGCCTGGAGGGAGGAGGCCGGTCGCCCGCGGGGGGGTGGGGGGGGGGGACGCGGTCGCGAGAGAGAGGGGGGTAGAAAACGTGCCTTCGTGGGCAGGAAGCCTGGACTTAACAAATCGGAAGGAACTTTTTTTTTACCGACATAAAAACTCACCGAGTGCTAGCTGCCATCTAGACAGTGAACTGGCATACAAATTCACTGAATCCTGGCAAAAGCAATGACGGCTACAGCAAGTTGCAGCATCTTCACACTTGCTGCATCACTAGGGCTTGGGGCGCCACCTGGTGGCGCCGCCTTAGAGGAAGTTAGGATGGTGCCAGGTAGGAGTCGTCCCTTCCACTCTCCTACTTGTTCTGAGGAATGTGTTTTGTGTATTATGTGATGTTGTGAAGAAACTGACATTTATAGTAGAACAAACCAACAAAAATGCAACACATATAGCTGACACAGTTACATCATACCGTAACTGTTCTATTTGTAGAACTATGCACTGTTATAAAATCAAACTGAAAGCAAAAGAATATATGTGTGTGCAAGTTCCTGACTGGAACTATAAGAGAAAGCAGTACAAATGTAACACATTCAGACAACAGATAATCTCTAAGAGAAAAGCAGTGACATCATAGATCATTAGATATTAAGAGGCACATGTGGTGACACAAGCAGCAGTCTTGGAGGTTACATAAGGGATCAGATAGATGATAATGACTCAGGTTGCTTGTGATGCCCTACACATTGTGAACTGCTCCTCCTTTTCCTTCTCTGCCCCAGAAGGCGAGGGGCTCATGGATGGCTCAGCCTCCTCGTCCATCAGCTTGCTTGTATATATATGAAAAATGCTCCAAAAAGTAATTGCATGAATTGCAGAACTGATTTGCTTACCATCATATGCAATGTTCCGATTGTCTCAACATTATGAAAATGTGTGAGCAACCAAAAAGAAACAACAAATCAATGTTACTATGTCTGAATTAATTAACGGAGGCCAACTTAAAGACACATTGCTCTACCCCAACAGAATTTTTTGACATAAATCACTAATCTTTGGTTTAGACAAACCACTTTTTTGTACCACATGATTATAGTCCATTTGAAATCTCTAAAAAAGACTTATATTTAGGAACGGAGGGAGTATATCGTTGCTGCTAGAGAATATCAATGGGATGATATCCAATATGAAATAGAGACAGATATCTTTATTAGCTAATGAACATGTTTATGATTAAATGTATGCATGTAGTATGGTAGCCTATAATGCTTATTTCAACAAAATGAAAGTAGGTATTCATGTGAGGATGGCACTAAGTACTAACTGACAATTGCCATCGCCATTTACCTTGTGTTCACTTAGTCCATACAGCCTCAACCTACAACAATATACATGTCAAAATTAACCGAGGCATGAATCTTGAGAAGATTACCGAGGCTAAATTGAGCGGCACACCATCGAGATGCACGACGCGACGACAAGCTCGGCGCCCGGCGACGGGCAGCAGGTGGCCATGTGCGTCCACGCCTAAAATGACCAGCATCCTGACAATGACAAAAACATGGCCGAACTTCTAATCTGCGCACTTAAGCTGATAACCCATATTTAACCATTTGATTTTCTCCAATAAGTGAACAAAAGGATGTATGTCAGTGTACTTGAAAATAGATCAATTTGGTAACAAGACACCATGAATTTGTAGTACTGCTCAACACTGATGCCACCCTAATATTTAAAATAATTTTGGATGGTGGGTGGACGAAGACAAACTTTGTTGGCCTATGAGTGAAAACATATAGTGTCTGCCTGATTAATGTTTTTAATAAAACAATAATTAACTGAGGAATGAATCTTGAGAAGATTACCTAGGCTAAATTGAGCGGCTCACAATCGAGATGCACGACGGGACGACAAGCTCGGCGCCCAGCGATGGGCGGCAGGTGGCCATGTGTGTCCACGCCTAAAATGACCAGCATCCTGACAATGGCAAAAAACATGGCCGAACTTCTAATGCGCACTTGAGCTGATAAATCTCCGGAGTAGAAGGTAAAGTAGATAAAGTGAAGACTGCATATACCAACTATGTGCAAAATCTTGACCAAGCATGATAGCAAAGACTCTAATTCCTACAAGCATTACCTGATGCAGAAGAACAAACATTGAAATACAGTTAAATTTTGAACAAGAAATAGAAGTTCAACAAAACTATTGACGAATTGCAGCGATGTATAATTAATTGTTATAATGTGGTGGTATCACAAAAGAAATGCATTGAAACATTAAGTTCTGCTAGGCATAGTTCAGAGTTTTTTTTGTTGGAAGATAACAATGCACACATAAATCGATCTTACTGAACTATAGCAGAACCTATGTACACATAAATCAATCTTACTGAATTTGTTACATGCCCGCACACAAAATATTATGACTATAAGCATTTTTCATCTATTAAAAGAAAAGATCATTAGGCACTAGTACAAGCCACCCAAAAAAGGATGAAGGGACCTTTTTTATGTCTGACAAATATTCCAGTAATTAGAGAGTAGCTTAGTGAATACACGAGTGGTCACTTATGATCTGTACCTCTTATCCTGCTTGACTACCACACTATCTTGCATCTTGAACCCAGTGTCACTTTCACATTCAGGAGGTTGATCCGGTTGCAGTGTCAGAGAGCACATTTGCATCTTATCCTACTTATTGTTACAACTGAAAATTTAGTAAACAATCACCGCATGTTCAGGTTCAATACAATTTTTTTACGAACTCTGCTACCCAATACCCAATACACACTGTTGTTGCCCATGCAGGCCTGGCATACTGCACACATTACATCTCATGGCAGATCAACAACTGTATCCTCATCTAGGCATCTAGATTTGCCATAAAAGATACGAGGTATGAGCATTCTGAAATGCCATAGAACACATAGATAGAACAAAGGTAAACAAATATTACAATAGATATTTTGTAACAAAATTCGGACTTGCTTAATTCCATCCTTAATCTGAACTATAACAATGAAATTAAATCTGCAGTGGTGAAATATAACCTTTCAGATGGTCATTGGGCATTCAACTGGTAGAATTTTAACTCGGTAGCAACTTGTCGTTTTACATACACAAAGTTATGAGCCGTGGATTAGCTATTGAGCCAATTTCAAAACCCTAGAAATTAGGGGAACGGGAGAGGAGGAAGACCATACCGTCAAGGCTGCTGCAGGGGAGAAGGGACTGGGGGACGCCACAGATTGCGTCGTAGCTGTTTAGCAGCACTGCAGTTCACCATCGGGCCAATCGAAAAGCACGGGAAGAGAACGGAGAGTGCAGCGACGGCACGAGTCATGTGTGCGGGAGAGGCAGAGGGTAGCGACCGCGCGAGCGACCCGAGGATCTCCGGCTGAAAGCCTCGAGCAGGCCACCCCGGATTCGCCGCCACCCTCATTTACTACCTTTCTCGCTTCATCCAGCCTCCCTGCTCGCCCAAGCATGTCAGTCACACATGAGTAGTGCTCCATCAGCGGCTCCAAACTGACCTCCTCTTTCATTCTCTCAAGTAAACTTCTGCCTTCTTCGACAAACCCAGAGTGGCTGCACGCCAACATTGCTGCCAGCAGAGTTACCTCCTCTGGCACCAGACCTTTCACTTCTGTCATCTGGCGGAACAACCCAATTGCCTCCTGCCCACGCCCATGGGAATATGGGATGCATAGACATTGATCATAATATTCCATGATGCAACGTCCTGTCGGTGCATCCAGTCAAATACACGGCATGCCTCATCCAGCGCACCGCTCTTGGCATACATGTCTACTAGTGCATTACAAGCGGGCACGTCCAATGCACCATCGCGAGCCAGTCCGCTCGTCATAATGTACCCATGAACCGTCCTCCCAACCTTCAGTGCTGCAGTCTGCGCACATGCAGGGAGACAGCCGCAACAGTCACTGCATCTGGCCATACTGCAGCATGCCTCATCCTGTGAAAGAGCCTCATTGTCCCCATATGGTTAGCTGAGTACTGCAATGCCGACAGCATCGAGTTCCAGCTGAACAAGTCTCTGTCCTGCTCTGCCATCCCCTCAAACACCATTGCTGCATCGGCCACATCATGGGACTTCCCATAAAGATCCACCAAGGCGTTACACACTGAAAGATTGTGGTCAAGTCCCGACTTCACCACCATCCCGTGAACAACAGCCCCGCGCTAAAAATCCCGTTGACCATTGCGTTCCAGACCACGACGTCCCGGAGGGGCAATCTGTCGAACAGGCGGTGGGCGTGGTCGGCGAGGCCGAACCTAAGGTAGCCGCAGAGCAGGGCGCTGGCGCAGAAAAGGTCATGGGCGATGTCGCAGCGGAGCGAGAGGGCGTGGATCGCGAGGAGGTGGGGCGGGGACGGGGCGGAGTGGACGAGCTGGGTGAAGGAGTCTGGGGAGTGGGCGACGCGGAGGCGGCGGAAGACGCGGAGCGCGAGAGGGTGGGGCAGGGAGAGCGCAGCGTTGAAGCAGGGGAGATGGGGGGGGGTGTGCGGGTGAAGGTGGTGGAGGACGGGATGGAGGGTGGGGACGCGTGCGTACATGGAGACGAGGGTCGTGACTAGGATGGCGGGGGTGGAGGCGAGGCGGCCGGAGGCGAGAAGGTGGGGAGACGGAGGAAGGGGCGTCGGTGCAGCACCGGTGACGCGCAGGTCGCCGCCGCCCATACCGTGCACCACCGCCCGCTGGTTTTCCAGATCGCGGACCGACCACGGCGCCGCCGGATCGGCACATCACAGGACCAGAAGCGGCGGCCGCCACGGGCAGACCATAGAGCAGACGGTGGGGCGTGGCGGAACCAGCCGCCATGGAGACGCGGGCTGAGTCGTGGGCGGAGTTGGCCGGGTCGAGTCGCGGGCGGCGGCGCCGTTTCTGAAGAGAGGAGAGAAGGTTGCTTGTGGAGGAAGAGCAAAAGGAATAAATTCTCGTGTGACCCCTCGATCCCCTTTTCCCTCTCTTAGCCAATCACTAACGCCTTTTTTTTCTCACCTGTGATGACGTGGCGTAGCCGAGAGGGCGCCCTTTGCGCCACCGTTAATGGGTTGTACTAGATCGGCAATGCGCCTTGGCGCGAGGGTGCCGGTCCCAACGATATGGTCAACCGATAAAAGATCAAACGGCATGATGTATCAGTATGAAGGCAAGTTTTAGCACATGTAATAGAACAACCGATTATCTGGCCGGTTCAAGAGTAAAAAGAAACATTCAATATGTGCCAGAAGAGTAACATCATCAAGTTAAACATGGGCATGAGACGATCAAAGTTAACCCGTGCCAGAAGCAAGGCAGCATCCACTACAGTCATACAAATAGAAAAACTAATTAGCTAACAATGGCAATGGAGGCGATAAAACTACGAAGCCATAGTTAGGCATACAATAGATAGCTTGGTTCAGTTGCCTCCGTGAGTGCCATTCCATATGAACTTGATGTGAATAGTTTGTGAGATAGATGACCACAAAATTATTTTTGTATAGGCAATGCACTTGAGATTTGCTTTTAAAGCATATGGAGAGTGAGCGATGGTTTCCCCCTTCTAATCTTGGAAGACGAAGACCCAGATCTGTTATTCTTTGATCCCTGCCGCCTCGACAAAATTTTTAAGACCAAGAGGATTGTTGTCAGCTTGAACCTAGCAAGATATGTCGTAGTAATCATTAAGCAATCACATTGGTAAGCAACACTAGAGAGCACAGTAGAACCAAATATATACATGTTGACCATATCTTAATCATGATAGATCCATTTTTCTGAAAATATAAACAACCAAGCTTCCTTGTATACAGTGACTCTACGGCAGTTTGGTTTATTTGCCTGTGTGTGTGTTGACTTGCTTCAGAAGTCATAGATACAAATAGAAGCATAATAAGTGGTTTTAGAAAATATATCAAGTTCTAAAGATAAATAAAACTACTTTCAGCATATATAGTAGATGCCATTGCAGATAACACTCCAATACTAACATTAGAAAAGGTAATCTGGTTTTGGTCACCCATGAAAAAATTAGATAAACACCAGATGGCAAACAAAATACATGTTAAGCCTCCATCCTTGTGATTATTGTTTTTCTTGTTCCAGAGCTCCTGTACAAATGATTTACATGGTGATCCGGAAAAAGTTGAAGCAAGCATATAAATAGTGACCCTCCTAGTGAGTGAACAAAATGTAAAAAAAACTCATTTTCATTTAGTGCAAACTATGATTTAATCTTTCTTCTTTTTCCAACAAAAATGTTAATATTCAGAAGGTAGTTGGAGACAGGGCTACACCTTATCAAGGTTTTAATCTTACGGTTCAATGAATTGCATAGGCAGAGCACACGGTTGATGGATTCAAACTATTTTTAAGAGATGATGTGGCAAGGCTAAGAAGATGAAAATAATTAAGAAGAAAAGTTCATGGTCAACAACTTACGAAGATTTAACTGGGTAGTGCCTCATGGCAGTCATCAACCTTTGAGCCGTAGAACTGTAAGATCAAACTGAGACTCAAGCCTGCATAACCATAGGAAGAAAAGGATCATCAACAAAGAGGACAAAGTGAATCAGGAACCAGTTCCTGGTTCCTCTAAAAAATCATTCTAAATGACAAACTGTGAGAAGAAAAAAGAACTGGTCTAATGACATAGATGCGTTAACCGGCAAACACTACCAAGTCAGATCAAATACTCAGCTTATTTCTGTCCCTTTTCAATATTAAGAACGATTATTAAGTAACCAGGTACATAACAAAAACAACTAATGCCTACATAGTAGCTCATCTCTCTTAATACATCTACACTGATTTCGATGTACAATTTAGGACCAATGGAAAACCAGAAAAACACAAAAAAACTCACACAATAAAGCTAAAACTAAATATTGCACGCCGTCGAGACCTATCTGGCGTGCAACATCTGTCACTACAGAAGGACATCGGCGTCAATCACAGCGGTAGGGCCATCAGCATAGCCAGCAGGAATTGCAGGCCAAACCACGGTCGCAGCTATGCAATGGGCTATAGATTTACAGGCCGAACCAAATATGCGCATAAGTCGGAAACAATGGGTTACAGATTTACTATCAATTAGTTGCTCGCTTATAAGGGTGTAAGTGGATGGACTCATTTAATAGCAGTCACCATGTATATCACATTATCATCTAATCAAGAAAAGTTTTTGACAAATCGGAGATTTTGAGTAATGTCTGAACAATGGCATAAAAAGAAATCCGAATCACAAATATGCACAATATGACAGTCGATGGCCAACATTCAGACAAAATCCAATATTTGAGATTAATCTAAAATATTTAATACCATAGGCAGAATATGATGTTAAATGGCACTGACCACACCATGAACTATTACAACTACTGATAAACATAACCCAAACAGGAACAGTTGAAGCTAGCTCACCATGGGAAAATTCAGTTGATTTACTCGGTTATAAAGTTAAATAGGTTACCTCAAGTAACGGTGCTGGACGATACATATCATCAACTCCTGCAATTACCTATCAAACATTCCAAAGAAATAAACATCACTGGATGCCAATGCATACCACTGCTTGATGAAATAATATATAAGTAATACAAAACTACAATTCAGTACATTATTTAGTTTTTGCCAGAAATGGGAATTAAAATAAATCAAAAGAGAGACTATACTTTCATGTGAGAAGAACATCTTGAGTTTATAGCTTTCAGGTTTGTAGTAACAAACAGGACAACTATGAACTGAAGATACACATCGATACTTCTCTAGGTTATCTCACCATAAATCAACATAATTGCAAGAAGGTCAAATGGAAAGAGGCCGGAATACAACTACTTCAATAGTGCAGTAACCATGTAAAGAAAAAGATACATAACCGCAATAGAAGAAATGCTAGATGAGTAATTTGTTGACGCCAAAATAAGATTATTAGATACATATCCGTAATTATCAAAAAACATTGAAAGAAATCATCTAGTATAAGCTGGAAGACATGGTACATCAAATCTAAAGGAGAAGCACCCTAGATAATATCCACTGATTTTGATAATCAACAACATCGATATAAATCAGAACAATCTTCAACCATAGTATCCTATATAGCACCCAAAAAAATCAGAACAACAGGTAAGAAGAACAAGCTAACTGAGCAACAAATGAAACAAAAGGGGCCCCAGAATTATATACACTGCATTATTCATCATTGACAGAGTTTTGTTAGTCAGTTCTATTTTCTTTTGGAGTATAAAGGAACTAACAAATATAATATAAGAGCAGTTCTTTTTTCTTTGATAATATAAGAGAGTATAGGAAATCACAGAGCTTGTTTAAGATATTTTGTCACATTAAGTAGTTCATATAAGCCTAATCCAGAACTAAACAGAGAAAGATAGAGAGTGAAGAGAAATAAAGTAGGTGCAGAAATAATTTAAATGTAAATACAGAAATAAAGTAGAAATAGAAGTAGAAGCAGAAATAAACTTTAGATGTAGCAATCAAACTAAGTAACTTATATGCCGGACCAGCTCACCTTGCCTCATGTTTAGTCTCAAGGAGGGTGTCAAGGAGGCGAGGCATCCCAATCGCAACAAGGCGAATCAGAGGCAGCCCATCTTAACTCGACGTCCTGGTCCTCCTTCAGGCAACCGTCAACGGAGTGAGCAGAAAGTAAAAAAGTAACATGAACAAACCAATAAATGTACCTTTGATGAGAATGCCCTTGTTCTTTCAGTTCATTGTACCTTGCATCTGGTCAGTTCACTGAAAATTAAAGCAAACATTAAAAAGGAAAAGGTTGAGAAAAGAGGTCCTCACCGAGTTACAAAATATAAATTAAACATGAATACAATGTATTTTATATTTGACTCTCAAACACATGTTGTTAGAAGGACATGTAGTTTTCGAACACATTCAGATTCAGAACAGATCAAACTGGTGGAATTGATTCATCATGGTATTGAGGTACATGTATCTTCTAAATACAGAACAGTTTTTTTAGAAAATGCTCTTTCAACAAAATGATTAATGGAAGCTCAGTTGTCTAGTGTTGCATTGGAAATGTATAAAGGAAACAATTCAGGTGATAAAGAGGAAATGCACCTCTTCGGGAACGATTCCCGAATGTGATGGCAATAGCATTGCTCTTGTAATGCCACAAAGCACCCTGCACAAGATAACATATAAAATGTGGTAAGAAATAGGAAGGAGATAAACAAAAGATAACTGAACAAATGTGCTTCCATGCTTGGGAATCCAGAAAATATACAAACACATTCTACTTTCTAGAAATCATAGTGATATTTTGTTCTAGATATGGATGGTTAGCTTGCGTCGACCCGCCTACATTCCACTTTCACATCATTGATTCTGATTCTATGTGGGGGTTGGACTAAAATGACAAGAATAATGTAGTGGTAGAAGTACCCACAAGACTAACATTAACATAATTAATAAGAATCTCAAGGAACGGTTAGCAGCCGCAAGATCCCCAGCAAAAAGACCATCTTTAAGACATAATCTCACCAAGCTATATGCACATAATATTGGTTTGATATGAACTGAAAAAAAATCAAGAACGAAAACAAAGAGAAGTCAATCAGTGCATACAGAACCATACAGAACCATTTTGGCAAGTGAGAAACAACCAAAAAGGAACCCAAGAGCATGCCAAAATGATATAAGTGCATCATTAATATATTTCACTCAAGATAAATGTATACTGGAAATGATGGATAGATTAGAATATTGAAATACATGACCAAAGCTAACTGAACTAAGCCTCCTGGAATACATCACAATAAAATTAGTCTTCATCACTATTAGTCGAATAAATAAAAACCTTGAAAAAATAACAGCCATGCTGGAGCAACAAATGGAGAAACTACTACTTGAAAGAGTACTTTAATTTCTATCTGAATTTCAAACAAAGAAAAATATTTTCTGCCAGGTGGCTACTGTCACCCACTCCAACCCAATAAGCACACATGTACACACAAAAATAGAATACAAATGAGCAATGGTGTCTCTGTGTTTAAGTAAATGACAACAATGTATCAAGAAACTCAGTAGAGCAATGTATCTATTTCTCAAGGAACAGATGTTCTCATACTTCAAAATGCCACGTAGAAAACTATCATACAGTGGAGATAACAATAAAACAAAATACATCCAGTATACTTTTTCTTAAATGTGTCCCCATATTTTAGGCAAAAATATTAGTAATATATACCATGAAGAAGCTTTACTCCAGTCAAATTTCTAATCATCTTCACATGGTTGACGCTAATGAGTCCATCCCTGGTCTTATCACCTAAAACAAAGACCATGAGCTACAAAAATCACATTCTGCAATTCATGAAACATCTGAGGGTAGTGGCAGGCAGAGAGGGATCTCAGCACCAGGCGGAGAAGGGGGTCCCACGTGCTCCTCTTCGTCGCCACCACCCTTTTTCATGTGCACATAAACAGACCTGACAAAGAAGTCAATGGCATATTTTTCAAATAACTACTAATATGGAGCACTGCATTTGATACTTCTAGATTTTGCTAAAAGAGCAGATCATGTACAGCTACCTAGCTAATGATGATTGCTAAGAAGACGAAATCCAATCTAAAATATACTGGGTAATCAATGGTGCAGCCCCTCACCTAAAGTACAGAGGCACAACTACAAAGTTGTTCCCTGAACCAAGAGTTCAAAGAAGGATTTAAGGAATAAGTCGTAATGAACAGAGGTCATGCAACTTTGGAAGCAAGATTTAAGAAAGAATTTGACCCAACCGTACATGGATATGGTGTGGTCTGTCATCTCGAGAGACCTCCTGGACAGTGGTGGTGGTCAAACGTCAACATCTCCAAAGCAAGGTTCTCCTCATATGTTAGCAAACTTGCATCGATTTGCTCTGAATCTCTGCAATTCCTGCGTTTAGTTCAGTCAACTCTAGTCAGTTCCTGGCAATGCCCTGCCTCAGACCTACTGGTTTGAAAGCCTGAACTCAAGAATTCCCACCGCAATACATAACCAACACCGAAATGCATTTTACTTAATCCATATAATAAGACTCACGAGGTAATGCAGAATAAAAATAGTGGCTCTATATCTTAACAAAACCAGAATGTAGATATTTCCCACAAATCACAGTGAGCAGGATGAGAACAACATGATAAAAAAACAGCTCTGCATCTTAATTGGCACTTCATCCCTACCTCATCTCCCCATCCGCTGCCTCCTTCTGGATCTCAACGCCGGTAGCACACTGCAGTTCGTCGGCCAGCAATCAACACCGAGGCAGTCAGGTCAGCATCTGAGCACCATGAAAGAGTGAGCCACATGAAAAGGCATGTGCCAGAGGATGATTTGGCAAGGGGTGCTCACCTCGGCTCGATGTGCCAGTCATTTTTTGTGGAAGGGCAGGTCGAGCGGCCGATGTAGATGAGGAGGACGTTGTCGCAGCGGAGAAGCAGAGACAGGGGATCGAGGTCGTAGGGGGAACCGCTCACCCGAGGAGCAGGTCGCGCCAGCAGCCACGGTGGGTAGGTGGAAGCTCCTCAAAGGAGGCGCGTCGGGGAGACGATTCTTCCGTGCGAGAATGATGGCAATGGCGACGAGGATGACCATCTTCGCGGCCCAGCTTCCTCCCGTCGACGGCGCGACGACCCACTGCTCCGGTGGCTCGCGCTCCTCCTCGCCGCGTCTCCTCCACGTGCGGCGCCGACGGACTCCGAACGCATCTAGGCCAGACGGCGACAGAGACGGGCGGCGCAGAGGAGAGGAGGAGGACGGGCGGCAGCGACGCAGAGGAGATGAGGAAGACGGGCACGAAGAGGAGCGGCGGCGATGAGAGAAAACGAGATCCAGAGCCATCGCGCGCGTGGTGCTTGCGGTGCACGCCGGGTCGGGCTTGTGCAGCGGCGATGCGCCCTAGCCGTCGATGTTGTAGATCCCGGAGAAGTCATCGGATCAGTGACAGTGCAGCTGCAACAGCCAGCCATGCGTGTCTACTTTGCCTGTGCACACCCAAAGAATTTGATGCGCCATGTTCCTGTCTTCTATGGATCAGCACATCACCAGACCGAACTAATCAAACTTCATTATCTCACGACTACTATTGTGGATTCCTTAGGAAATATTCCTATATGATTCAATCCTATGAATCAAACGACCAATGTTGAAAAAAAACTCCCAAGAATTAAAACCCTTCAAAAACCCTATGAAAATTCTTCGAAACAAAGAGGCCCTTAACGGTTTAGTGGGTGACTCATAATTTGGTGTGGCAACATTTGCACCAGGTAGCAAATCTTGTGTTTCATGCTCGCACCAAGTATGTTGGCCCAAAAGTCATCTATTGATGTTGTCAGTGGAGTCCCACGTCCATCCATGTATGAATAGCGGTATCCCCCATTTTGGACAGTGAAGAGGTAATCGATGCAATTTGCATGTGTATTTGCGTTCGGCTTTGCTACTTTCCTTCTAGAAAAGAATGTCCTCGGAAGGGAATAGTCTAAGTGACTATGACTTTGTGAGAGAAAGGGTTGCTAAGAACCTTCTTGACAGTCGGTTCATTCCTTCTAAGGTCATGTTGCAAAAATGGCTTCACGAAAGCCTTATCATAAGAATCTAAAAATAGTTCAGGTGTGATCTCAACTTATCCAAGTTGTGAACGAGAAAGGTTATTATAACATGCTAGAAAGTTCTGTACTTCTTGATGTACACGGGTGGGTACTGGTTAGAGATGAAATAAAATTGTATTCTTATAAGACCAAAGGCTTGTTGATCAAGATTGTAAGAAACGTAAACTTTGCAAGCTAGCCGAGTCTAGTGATCCCTATTGATAAACAACCCCATGATCTCTATGGAGGTTGAAACACCTCAACCTAGCACCAAAGTTTACAATGACACCCGCAACTTGGACACTGATGACTCGTACCTTGCTATACGACCGCTCACCACGAGAGTATACCCATTTAGTACCAACCCATTGAGGGCGTCCTCGGCATCGCCCGACCTTTCCATTGTCACCATTGCCATGGTAACACATCCTGCCCCAGGAGAGGTCACCTTGGCGGTCGAAACTTTGCCATGCTTGCTGAAGAAGCGGCGCATCAAGGAGCTATCCATGCCTGCACACCCGAAGGATGGTTTTGCACCACGAAGCTGAAGGACTCCTTGGACTGTGGCTATATCATTTGTAGTTCTAGATGATATAGCCACACACACATATGTAGTTCTAGATGATATAGCCACACACACATATGTAGTTCTAGATGATATCGAAGACAATCATCATCCTCAAGCCTGGGCGGTTGGTGTTCCTGATAGTAATTAGGATGGCCTGTCCAACACGAAGATTCTTGTCATCGAGGAATTTCTTCCACCCAACCGAGATTTAAGTGTGTGCGACCGTCCGTGTCCACGCGGTAAGTACAGGTTGTGACGGAGCCCCTTGCAGTAAGGCGTAGCCCAGCTGAGCCTTCTTCATCAGGCTCGATACCATAACTCACAGATATGCTCTTTGCCAATTTCTGAATAAGAAAAACATATCAATTAATAAGCATGTCATCGAACTGTACACTAAAACATATATATCATCGACTAGATTCCACACAACATACCATATCATTGGACTGTACACTATGTAATTCACACTATTAATTTGCATTTGTAAGTACAACATACCATATCATGTCGATCAACCATGGTATTTGTCAAGCGGGTCACGAATGGCACCCCGACAAAGTCAGCACGTGGCGGAATTGTGTCCCACAGGTTGGACACCTCCTCCTCACTTAGCCTTGTTCTTTGAGCTACGATGGCTTCATGAAGTGGGTCCTCATCATCTTCATCGAGTGGGTCCTCATTATCTTCATCATCTTCATCATCTTCGTCATCTTCATCATATTCCACCAGGTTGAGATAAATGACAGCTAGCTTGGGTCTTTCTGCTCGGAAGTTGAAGCTGATCAACTCATCATCAGTAAGATGCATGCGAGCGACGAAACAGGCCCATCCATCTCCTCCAATCTGCGACATATTGCGTCCTTTCTCGACCTCCATAGCGTACGACCCCCCAGGAGCCTCAAATGTCACAGTGTCTCCTGTCAGCTTGTTGAATTTCAACCTCACATTGCATGGGACGATCTGTGTAAAATAAGCAAAATGACACAATGCAGTAATGCCAACACTAAAAATAAAATAGTTATTACATTTCATCTAATTTCTTACCGCCGCATGACGAAAACTCGGCTGGAAGTAGATGCAGAACAACTTGCCAGTTGCAAGGCTGCTGGCGCATCTTGACTTGCACAGTTGACATAGTGGTGGTGGTGGTGGCGCCATTCTTCCTAAAGCAATATGAGGAAATGATTACTAAATCAACTAAATCAAAATGTTCTAAGTCAATTAAATCAACTAGCCTACTAAATCAACTAAATCAAAATGTTCTAAGTCAACTAAATCAACTAGCCTACTAAGTCAACTAAATTAAAATGTTCTAAGTCAACTAAATCAACTAGCCTACTAAATCAACTAAATCAAAATGTTCTAAGTCAACTAAATCAACTAGCCTACTAAGTCAACTAAATCAAAATGTTCTAAGTCAACTGAATCAACTAGCCTACTAAATCAACTAAATCAAAATGTTCTAAGTCAACTAAATTAACTAAATGAATTAGCCTACTAAATCAACT
>NC_057810.1:716521923-716554940 GCF_018294505.1 Triticum aestivum | reverse complement strand
CAACTAAATCAACTAGCCTACTAAATCAACTAAATCAAAATGTTCTAAGTCAACTAAATTAACTAAATGAATTAGCCTACTAAATCAACTAAATCAAAATGTTCTAAGTCAACTAAATCAACTAGCCTACTAAATCAACTAAATCAAAATGTTCTAAGTCAACTAAATCAACTAGCCTACTAAGTCAACTAAATTATATCAACTAAATCAAAATGTTGCATATGAGAAGGAGGGAGAAGGAGGGCGACTCGAGGAGGGAGAAGAGAGTATGATGGAGGAGGAAGGCGGAGCGAGGAGGGGCCGGCCAGCAGCGAGTGGAGAGGGAGGACGGAGGAGGAGGCCGGTACCGAGTCCAGCAAGGAGGAGGAGGTGACGGCGCGCGGCGCAGACGGAGGAGGGGAGACGGGGGCGCGCGGCGCAGACGGATCGGAGAGGATTTTGAGTGGCTGTGTGTGAGTGGATGCGAAGGGAGGAGATGAGGGAGATGGATGGCTTAGCAGTAGCGCTCTTCAGGAAAAGACGCTACTGCTAAGCTACCTAGCAGCATCGCCTTTCACAGTAAAGCGCTACTGCTATGTGTCAGCATGCAAAAATAGACTTTGTTTAATATATCAAAAACACATTGATCATCAACGATCTTTTTGTGTACAATCTGATTTGACAATATGAGTCCTCACCGGTTTAGGAACAGGTGAAGACTCATATTGTAGCCACAAATTCTACACATAGAGTTCAATGAAGATCAAGTACTTGTCAAAGTGTGAGAAGTAACATATTTAAGGTGGTAGAAACTCTCTTCACGGAGCGAGGTGGGACTAAATTTTTGTAGGAAACTTAGCAGTAGCGCTTATCCGAGAAATGCGCTGCTACTATGCCACGTAGCAGTAGCGCGCATCAAGCTAACGCATTGCTGCTATAACTAGCCTCGCGGTGGCCTCGTAGGAATTATAGCAGCAACGCGTCTTTCGGGTGACGCGCTACTGCTATATTTGTCTCAGCAGCGAGTTTCGTCTGTACGCGCTACTGCTAGTTAGCAGCAGCGAGTTATTTTGAAGCGCGCTGCTGATAAGATTCTGTGTGTAGGCTTTTCCCTAGTAGTGGTAGGTCTTCCAGCGGAGCGTCTGCGGGTAGTTCTGCCGGTCGAGGGTCGTCGGTTGGTCCAAAGTCGGGGCCTTTGTGTAGGCCTCGGGGTTGTCTGGTTGTAGGGCGGCGGCTCTGGTGGCGGGAGGTGCGGCGTTTGCAGGCGGAGCGTGTGTCTCAAGTGCGGGCGGGCAACCATGGCCTCGCCGGTGGCGTGGTTGCGGGTGGTTGACGGAGTTAAGGTGCGACGTTGGGGTGTGGGCGTCGGGGTACACCACTTGCCCAGTCCTCTGACTGGCCGACGGTGGCGGCGGCAATTGACGTCGTACCCTTCCTAAAGGCTCCGTCGCGGCGTTCCCACTCTTACCGCCTTGCTCCGGGTGAAAACCTGATCTTCACGGATCGGGCGGTGGCGACTATCCATGGTTGTACCCTTCTTGGAGGCATCGCTTTGGAGGCCTGGCTTCGTTGTTGTCCGGTTCACCTCTCTATTGTTGTCGGTGGGGTGGTGTGTCGGTTCCCGGCACCTTTGTATCTTGCCTTGGGTGTGTGCGTTGTTCGGTCTCTCGGTTGTAATCGGTGATGGTGCTTTATATATAAAGCGGGGGGAAACCCTTTTTTGGTAATGACCGCCCAAGGATGAAACAAATCAATAGCAAATTAAGTTGGTGGCAAAGATACATCACTAAGCATCACATGATCAAAGAATTTGATGTGCCATGTTCCTGTCTTCTGTGGATCAGCACATCAACAGACCGAACCAATCAAACTTCAGTATCTCAGGATTACTATGAAATGTGGATTCCTTAGGAAATATTTCTATATGATTCAATCCTATGAATCAAACGACCAATGTAGAAAAAAAGAAACCCCAAGAATTAAAACCCTTCAAAAATCCTATGAAAATTCTTCGAAACAAAGAGGCCCTTAACGGTGTAGTGGGTGACTCATAATTTGGTGTGGCAACATTTGCACCAGGTAGAAAATCTTGTATTTCATGCTCGCACCAAGTATGTTGGCCGAAAAGTCATCTATTGATGTTGTCAGTGGAGTCCCTCGTCCATCCATGTATGAATAGCGGTATCCCCCATTTTGGACAGTGAAGAGGTAGTCGAGGCAATTTGCATGTATATTTGCGTTCGGCTTTGCTACTTTCTTTCTAGAAAAGAATGTCCGCGGAAGGGAATAGTCTAAGTGACTATGACTTTGTGAGAGAAAGGGTTGCTAAGAACCTTCTTCACAGTCGGTTCATTCCTTCTAAGGTCATGTTGCAAATGGCTTCACGAAAGCCTTATCATAAGAATTTAAAATAGTTCCGGTGTGATCTCAACTTATCCAAGTTGTGAGCGAGAGAGGTTATTATAACATGCTAGAAAATTTTGTACTTCTTGATGTACATGGGTGGTTACTGGTTAGAGATGAAATAAAATTGTATTCTTATAAGACCAAAGGCTTGTTGATCAAGATTGTAAGAAACGTAAACTTTGCAAGCTAGCCGAGTCTAGTGATCCCTATTGATAAACAATTTCATGATCTCTATGAAGGTTGGAACACCTCAACCTAGCACCAAAGTTTATAGTGACACCCGCAACTTGGACACTGATGACTCGCGCCTTGCCGTATGACCGCTCACCACAAGAGTATACCCATTCAGTACCAACCCATTGAGGGCGTCCTCGGCATCGCCCGACCTTTCCATTGTCATCATTGCCATGGTAACACATCCTGCCCCAGGAGAGGTCACCTTAGCGGTCGAAACTTTGCCATGCTTGCTGAAGAAGCGGCGCATCAAGGAGCTATCCATGCCGACACACCCGGAGGATGGTTTTGCACCACGAAGCTGAAGGACTCCTTGGACTGTTCTGGTCGTTTCTCCTTCCGGATAGATCTACTTCCTATTGTTGGATGATATGCCTTTGGAGCCTCCAGCCATTCTTTAATTACCTTAGGAAAAAAGCAAGGTTGGTTATGGACCATGACGGCTATGATACCAAACACACACACATGCACGCAAGTATGCCTACATAAGTGAGTCGAAGTTCATCAAATCATCATTTATGAAGTATACGATATGATCTTCTAGTTGTTGTTGAAAATAGTAAATTTATATTTCAAAAAGGGAACAAATATATAGGACTAGCTTCTTTATTTTTTGAAAGGGAGGTTAAAACCCCTCTGCGTGATGCACAGAACAATCTTTATTAAAGTTGGTTTAAAGGCAGCAAGACTAAATCCAACAACAAGTAGAGCACAAAACATGAACAACTACGACAGACCCGCATTACAAGATGTGAAATTAACACCAGTAACTAAGTTCTTTGGCATCCATGCCTTCAAGAAGGGATAAAATCCCTCGCACTGCTGCGTCAAATATATATGACTACCTAATGATGGCAACGCACGTCAACCTTAAGTATGCATGCCATGTCAGCACTTCTCATGTAGTCTTAAGCTCCGTGTACTGTAGAATTAGCGATCTCCAAAATATGGTGCAATGTGGTGTCAAAGGAACTATCTGGTCTTATCAATGTCATCCCCTTCGGCGAGCTCCTGGCTCAGGCTCGACGGAGGCGCCGTGGCCAGCCAAGTCGCCTTTGTCTCTTCCTCCGCTGATATCTCTCTGGCACCGCTAATTGTCTGCATGTCTGGGAAATACAACCTCTATTTCTATCTTAATATAAGATGTTTTGCCAGTTCGATTTTGGAATTGAACTTCCAACAGAGGTAGTAGTAAGCATCGGTTCCGAAAGATTAATTTTCTGGTGATGGGTTGATTAACTTGCAAGTGAGTAGTGATCACCCAATATACGTGATGAGATTGTACAATAATGGTGGAGGCTTCAAGTTGAACAAATGGTGAGCTTGGCTGTACATACCTTAACTGGAGCAATGCGAGGCTGGGGCACGAGCCACATACCCGCGTCGTTTTTATGGCTGCTCCATTTGTGCGGTAGGTATTCCATGAACTTGGTTTTGTCGTTGATGAGGTTGTACCTGAAGACGCCAAGCGGCGATGACATCGAGGAGCCGTGTTCTCTGGACCACCGTAAGAAGAAGTAAACGCACCCGGCAATTATGTTGTCCTCCCTGTCACAAAATCTGGCAGCGTCCACTGCAAAGCTGCTTGGGAACCCTAGAAACATGACACGATCCGCGAAGCTCAAGCCGTCCCTCCTTGCCCACCGCACCGTCTGTCTACCATCTACGCCAATCTCTTCCACGAGGGAGTGCACCAAAACGGCCAGTGTGAGCACCTGGCTACTGGTGCTCTGACGATTTGAGAACCGGTGGCTGGGCGAACGGACCAGGACGGACACTCGCAACAACTCGCCATGGGACTCTAGGACGTGGCTAGTGTCAAGACGCCAATCCAAGGCCATGAACCCGTGGAATCGCCATGACGCAGCACACATCTCGTCGTTCTCAATGACACTAGCATGGAAGCCGCCGGCCGTCGTGGGCACTAGGAGGTGCCAGATATCATTGCTATCGTCCCCGTCCACACACACCAGGATCTTGCCATTATGGTACGCGGCGAAGCAATGATTGTTTTCGAACGCTATGTTGTTCCTCCCCAGCCTGAACCCTCTCTCGACGACTGTCCATGCGGTATGGCCGGGACTGAGGATGGCCGCTCGGAGGTTGGTGGACGTCGTTCCTTGCTGATGGTTGTCGTCAGATTTGGAGAAGTTGTAGAGGAAGACAGTGCCGTCGCCGTAGACGATGCCGCGGGACTTATCCCTCATCTTCCGCTTATCGGCGTGCGGGAAGGGCGGCAGGGGGATGGCCTCCCCGGTGAGATGGTCAACGAGCCTAGGCCCGTCCCGTGTGCTGAAGAACCAGTCCGCCGTGCCGTCGGCTCGCGCTACCCACCCGAGCTTGTGGAGGGTCACGGGTACCTCGGCATGGTAGCTTGTCTTGGAGAAGACACAGCGGAGCCTGATAACGGAGAAGCGGCGACCAGACGGCGGGGCGACGAGCCAGGGCAAGAAGTCTGGGCGGAGCGATGCCGTCTTGGGCAGCGACTCCCGCCATGATGTGCAGACGGCGTGGAAGCGGATAAAGTCGGTGGGATCGTGCAGGCGGCCGGAGACGACAGCGAGCAGCTCCGACGGGAGGTCCGCCCAAGGTCGCGGCGGCGCAGGCATGTTTAGACGGGTTGAGTTGCTCGATCGGTCTGGTTGTACGTGAGAAAGATCGATCCGGGCGTGGCTGCTAGTGCTAGGGTTTCTAATGAGACGCGGCCATGCATGGCTGCATGCACGCAGATGCTGGCCGTTGATTTTATTTTATTTTTGACATGCTGGATCTGCTACGCCGTGAGAAAAATATAAATGAGCCCGTGTACCCATCGATGGATCGGCTACGCCGTTAGAAAAATCTAAGACTCACACGCAGCGTCTACGGTTTTCTAATCTAACGAGCCCGTGTACCCATCTAGGGTGGAGCAGAACATATGCGGCTAAAATACAAATGTTTTTTTAGGACAGCTCATACATATATACATACACACATCCCTATGAACACATCACTATCGTACCTCTATGAGCATTTTCAAAAGACTGAGTCGTCACATCATTTTGAGATTCACCAAGATGTTATACATGCCTTTAGAGTCGATGGAAACGTCTCCTCACATTAAACGCACATCACGGGAAGACCTGACATAAATGCAGAAAAATACGAGCACCGATATTAAGTCTAGGACTTGAACTCTACTGGGATACCAATGTCCTAACCATCCAACCACAGGTTGATTCGCCATAAATTATGTATACTGATATATAATGCCCCGTATAACCAAGGAAACTGATTCTAAACAGCCGGATGTAAACAGCTGCACGAGCGACTGCCTCGTTTGTCGCTTGATCCTTCTCCATTATACGGTGCGGTGGTCCGATGCGTGAAGGTGACTGCAAGAGCGACCGCCTCGTCTGTCGTTTGACCCTTCTCGATCATATAGTCCGTGGCGACAGGCAGTGGTGTAGCTAGGGGGTGGACAGGGTGGTCCCTGGACCACCCCGAAGTTTTCCCCATAGCCAATATATAGGGTAGAAAAATGGATTTTTTTTGGAAAAAAACATAGAATTACATGATAAGTTTCACTGTTGGACCACCCTGGCTCACCAAGCTGGCTATGCCACTGGCGACAGGACCTGTTCGACGCGTGAACGTGACTCTCTAGAAACATCCTCCACCGCTCAGAGCCTTATCTCCGGCGAGCAACCAACTCAATCCACGCGACACCTCGTGTCTATGCTGCTATGAGTGGATGCCTCTAGTGCGGTGACCCTGGTGAGAATCAATGCTGTGAGCGGACTCCTCTGATGCCATGAACCGGCGAGATCTATTGCTCCGAGGTGGCACCACCGCAGCGGCACGGTGTTGTGACGCCATGCTGCAAGGTGACAGGGGAGGCGCCGTGAGTGTTGTGACACCGTGGTACAACCTATGTTGTCAGTGCCAGTCACGGGTGGTGCATAGCGTCGTCTATGCTACTCCATGGGGATGCTACAAGGCCATGCTGCGAGCATGCGATGAGCCGACGACCGAGCAATTGCTGCTGCAAGGATTGTCGGCGATAAGCCGAGGTGATGCGGCGAGTGGGGTGGGCAGAGCTGCTGCTGCCACGGCTGTCGGGATGCTGCGTGGCGACCGTCAGTGTTGATGATGTTGTGATGCTACGAGGCCGTCGGAGTTTCTACGACGGGCGGCGTTGCCGCAAGCCAATACTACGAGGCCGCCGGAGTTGCTTCAATAAGGGGTGTTGCCGCGAGCCGATCCTGAAAGGCCGCCGGAGTTACTTCGATGGGTTGCGTGGCAATGAGCCAATGATGAAGCCGCCATAGTTGTTTTGATGGGCGGCGTTGCCGCGAGCCGATGCATTTTTGAAACCCGGCACGTTGAAACCCGTCAACAAGCGCGCGTGCGGGCATTTTCTATAAAATGATATTTTGTGGCAAGACCTTTTTTTGACAAACAGAGGATATATGTATGATTAAATAAAAAGTAAGGGTTCTTTTTGTAAAAGAGCATGCCACATCAGCCCCTCATAGTGGGTCCCAGCGGTCAGGTTCACCGTCAATACGCGTTTATACGTGATTTAGACCGTTTTGCAACAATTAGACTCTTCTTGCAAAAGAAATGACTAGTGATATCAATGCGTTACAACGTGCCGAAGTTTGGTACTTCCATGCAATTAGCTCTCCTCGCGAAGGCCATGGATAGGGTCTCCTACTCTTCATCATTCAATAATGCAGCGCCAAACAGGCAGCCAAGGGGGTCCTCCGGACTGTCGCGGTAGCGATGCACGAGGTGGCTAGGCAGAGTACAGCAAGCACCGAGGAGATCAGAAAGCAGTCTGGGCCGTGAGGTAAGAACTCAAATCTCTGGCCAAAACTCAAGACTGCATATCATATGTACTGGGTACAATACAATCATGCATGATATCTTGCCTGTCGTCACCAGATCAAATCCTTTGATTGGCCATGTCATGTCTTCTGCCATTCTGTGTTGCGCGTACGTACCGGCAACCTCACCATCAAGCTCCATTAAGTGCAATTTTCTTTTATTTCATTCCATGCATGAGTACATTTGTTTGTTGCCATACTATTGTTTACCACACCTCTCCTATGGATTGAAGCGACTGAGAGCCTCAATGATTTTATTATAATTTTTAAACTTCTTGCTATGTGGATGAATCAACCTTCTTGCCTGTTTTTTTTTAACTTGCGTTGTGCCTCATGTCATGTGTTAGCAATCCTTCTCGCAAAAACAAAAAAAGTGTTAGCAATCCAAGTAACAGACAACAAACATCCTCATGCATGCCTCGTTTCCGCTAGAGCAACACCAATGCATGCATGCATGAACCACTTTCACGTGCTCCGGTCCAATCCAGCGCATCTCTACACATGCATGCATGATGTCTTGGTCAAGCCTCGTCACCAGATCAAATCCTGCGATGCATATGATGCACGTGCAGAGTGGCTAATACCACACAAGAAGCACTTTTTTAGATAAGCACACAACAAGCACTAGATCCAGTTGCATGTAATCTCATACTCCCTCCATTCCACAATGTAGTGCCTATAGATTTTTCTGAAAGTCAAACTTTACCAACTTTGACCAAGTATATAGAGAAAACTATCTACATCTACAATATCAAACATGTACATTCTGAAAATATAACTCACGATGTATTCAATGATGTGCATTTGGTATTCTAGATGTACCTACTTTTCTCTATAAATATGGTCAAAGTTTGGAATGTTTGACTTATGCAAAAATCTATAGGCACTATATTATGGAACGGAGGGAGTACAGTATAAACTATGCTAACTTCTTCTATGAGACACATTTTTTCGATGATTTTATGAAACAACTTGAATGTATGGCATAATTATTATCGTTCTAGGCCATTGACTTCCCATGCATGCAAAGTATTATTCCATCTGTAAACTAATATGAGACCTTTTAGATCACTAAAGTCGTGTAAAGAACAATGGGGGCATCCAGTAGGGGTATCATGGGTGCATGGCACCCCCTCCAAATGTAATCGAATCGGTATATATAGGCGCTCATTCCCTCGATGTCTCGCCCAAACTAGGCTGCCTCCAAGGCCCAAACTGGCGCCCAACCAGGCCAGCGACCTCTCAGCTCGGCTTTAGCGATGGGAGAAGCTACGCACGACGTCGAAACGCTTGGGAATCGCCAGATGAAGCAAGAAGCTGGCTACGGAAGCTTGATTTGTGAAGTTTTGCAAAGTTGGAAGAGATCAGAACACGCCCTTAGTCGGGCGGGTGGACTAGGAGTGGTTCCCTTTCTATCTTGGTTCTGGGTGAAACTTTAGTTCCTGGAGAGAGATCAGGCCAAGTACGAAACAAATCAATCCGAGCACTGTACTGTATTGAACGAGCTAGAAAATCTTTAGTCATAAGTCAAAAGTGCATTTTTTTTGGCGAGCAAAGTCCAAAGTGCATCCGTATGTACAATGACACATGCATATCATATCTTGGCGATCGTCACCAGATCAAATCACTTGATGCACCTGTTGGAAATATGCCCTAGAGGCAATAATAAAAGTATTATTATATTTCAATGTTCATGATAAATGTCTTTTATTCATGCTATAACTGTATTATCCGGAAATCGTAATACATGTGTGAATACTTAGACCACAATATGTCCCTGGTGAGCCTCTAGTTGACCAGCTCGTTGTGATCAACAGATAGTCTTGGTTTCCTGACTATGAACATTGGATGTCGTTGATAACGGGATCACATCATTAGGAGAATGATGTGATGGACAAGACCCAATCCTAAGCATAGCATAAAAGATCGTGTAGTTCGTTTTGCTAGAGCTTTGCCAATGTCGAATATCTCTTCCTTAGACCATGAGATCGTGTAACTCCCGGATACCGTAGGAGTGCCTTGGGTGTATCAAACGTCACAACGTAACTGGGTGACTATAAAGGTGCATTACAGGTATCTCTGAAAGTAGCTGTTGGGTTGACACGGATCGAGACTGGGATTTGTCACTCCGTATGACGGAGAGGTATCTCTGGGCCCACTCGGTAATGCATCATCGTATTGAGCTCAATGTGACCAAGGTGTTGGACACGGGATCATGCATTACGGTACGAGTAAAGTGACTTGCCGGTAACGAGACTGAACAAGGTATTGGGATACCGACGATCGAGTCTCGGGCAAGTAACGTACCGATTGACAAAGGGAATTGCATACAGGGTTTGATCGAATCCTCGACATCGTGGTTCATTCGATGACAACATCGAGAAGCATGTGGGAGCCATCATGGGTATCCAGATCCCGCTGATGGTTATTGACTGAGAGCGTCTCGATCATGTCTGCATGTCTCCCGAACCCGTAGGGTCTACACACTTAAGGTTCGGTGACGCTAGGGTTATGAAGATATGTATATGCAGAAACCCGAATGTTGTTCGGAGTCCCGGATGAGATCCCGGACATCACGAGGAGTTCCGGAATGGTCCGGAGGTAAAGAATTATATATAGGAAGTGCTGTTTCGGGCATCGGGACAAGTTTCGGGGTTATCGGTATTGTACCGGGACCACCAGAGGGGTCCCGTGGGCCCACCGGGTGGGGCCACCTGTCCCGGGGGGCCACATGGGCTGTAGGGGGTGCGCCTTGGCCTAGATGGGCCAAGGGCACCAGCCCCATAGGCCCATGCGCCTAGGCTTTCCCCCTAGGAGGAGTCCTAGTGGTGGAAGGCACCCCTAGGTGCCTTGGGGGGGAGGGAATCCTCCCCTTGGCCGCCGCCCCCCTAGTAGATCTCATCTACTAGGGCCGGCGCCTCCCCCTTGGCACCCCTATATATAGTGGGGGGGGGGGAGAGGAGGAGAACACACCAGCCCCTGGCGCCTCCATCTCCCCCCGTTACGTCTCTCCCTCGTAGTCTCGGCGAAGCCCTGCTGCTGTGACGCCCTGCATCCACCACCACGCCGTCGTGCTGCTGAATCTTCATCAACCTCTCCTTCCCCCTTGCTGGATCAAGAAGGAGGAGACGTCTCCCGTTTCGTACGTGTGTTGAACGCGGAGGTGTCGTCCGTGCGGCGCTGGTCATCGGTGATTTGGATCACGTCGAGTACGACTACATCATCACCTTGCACGCTTCCGCACGCGATCTACAAGTGTATGTAGATGCAAACTCTCTCCCTTGACTCGTTGCTTAGATGAACTCATAGATGGATCTTGGTGAAACCGTAGGAAAAATTTTAATTTTCTGCAACGTTCCCCAACAGCACCCACAATGTAGCAGGCGCCAAAGAAAGACGAGGACGAAAGGAATCAAATAAGAAGTCAGCGAGCCATTGTTCATAAGTTGACCACTGGCTGCGTGCTCACAGCTCACACACAGGCGGTACGTACGTGCATGCATGCATGTGAGAGCATAGGCACGCTAGTTTTGGCGCGCGGGAAAAGATTCCGATTTAGCGCGCGTGAGCCCGATTGGCGCGCTTCAGCAGGCGAATGAAAGTACGGCGCGTCAAAAACAAATTTGCGCGCATGGTAGTTTTGACGCGTTACGTCCGGTGCGCTCTAAAAAAATGAGCACGCGGGCGCCCGTCAACCGCCACTCCATCGCTTCCATCTTCCCCGCTGCACCCTTCTTCCTCGCCTCCAGCGCCCCACCGCCGCCGCCGCTGCCGCGCCATTCTCCCCACGCTGCCGTGTCTTCTCGCCCGCCACTGACATGCCTCCGCGCGTTCGGAGCAGCTCCAGCTACCGCGGCGTCCGCGCCCGCCCCTCCGGCGTGTATTACGGGGAAATCCGCTCCGGTAATACATGTCTTGGTCTCGGGACGTTTGAGACCGCGCACGAGGCCGGCCGCGCGTACGACGCGGTGGCGTGGCGCCTCTCGAGGCCACAGGTGCATATGAACTTCCTGAACGTACGGGTGCGTGAGCAGTCCCAGGAACTCGCGCCTCCACCGCAGCTCATCACCGACGAGGGTCGCCGCGTCCAGCGTAGGCAGAAGCGTCGCTTCCTCATCGCCGAGGCGGACGAGTATGCCATGGCGGACTGGGGCCAGCGTTTCCCGGAGGATATCGCCACCGAGAACGACTTCTTGGCACAGAGGAGGGCTCTGCGAGCCGCGGATCACGGATAGGCATGCGTGGAAGGCACTGGCGGTAGCGCAATGCGAACAGGGATCTGCGTCAACCTTTGACAACAACGATCCTCGGTGAGATGACGCGTTTCTGTCGTCGGAGTACACCACCAAGGAGGAGGACGACGACGAGTAGTTTATTATCTACTACTATATTTGCATCCTAGTATCGTTTTTACCTATTTTTATTGGCATCTTATGGACTAGTTTGTGGTGTTGGGTTTAAACAATGCTATTTGAATTTTATCTACATGTTGTTTCATATTGTTTGTATGTGTTGCATTGTAGTACCGATAGCTCGCGCGCGCCTTATTTTGCAGTGCTTGCTGGAGCCATGGTGCCGCACCTTATTTTGCAGTGCCTGCTGGAGCATGCACCCTCCTGCACCTAAAAAAAAGGCTATTTCGACGGTGTAAAAAGAATTTTGTGCACCACGTGTTACGTGCTTTGATAGATGCTCCTGTTTGCCGGTGGAGTGATGTGGAGTGGACTCACGCGGTGCATGCGTTGTGTGGCATGTGATGGATCGATGCGAGCAGACCGCAAGCAAAAGCTGCAGGAGGAACAGGGGTGCGCCATCCTTGTGGCCCAGCGCTCGCGTCGTCCGATCCTATAATTTGCCGGGGATTTCCTTTTATTATTATTTGTTTCTTTTCTATTTTACTTTTATTTCTTATATTTTGTTAATGTCAGATAAACCATTTTTTTAGCAAAATAAACATGAAACTTCTGTTCATGACATATTTGAAAATTTTAGTTGCCCGCAAAAAAAACATTCATCACGCATTGCCAAAGAGGTAGCAAGGATTCGTTCCTTTGCTATGGTGGAGGCAAACTGGAGGGAGCCGGGTGGAGGCCCTGGCCTAGCACGGCACTGCCGCCAATCTTGGTTGGAGAAGCCATCTCGATCCGATCAATTGGATCTGCACGTGGCTCGAGATAGACAAATTTATTCAAGGGGGGTGCAAGCGGCGGATCGATATGGCAAGGCATGGGACAAATGGTTTACGCAGGTCCAGACCCTAAGAATAAGATCCTACTCATGTATTTGATGGTAGTATTGCTCGAGTACTCACCGGCACTCGGGAGGATCGATGGGAAGATCTATTCTTGGGCCCCGGACTCGGTGGAGAGAAAGAAGATGGGGATAGGTGAAAACCCTAGCCCTAGAGTGATCTGGAATGTCTCCCCTGCCGGACCCTTGCTAGCTCGCCTTTATACTCGCTCGGGCATGGTTTTTCGTGTGCTTGTTTATCGTGTGATTTGATGTGATCGATCTTGAGGGCAAAATCCCAATACTCACCGGCGCTCGGGAGGATCGATGGGAAGATCTATTCTTGGGTTACAAGCTCCCAGCCTCGGCGAGGGAGAAAAAGAAGGTGGGTAGGTGAAAACCCTAGCCCTAGAGTGATCTGGAATGTCTCCCCTGCCGCACCCTCCCTAGCTTGCCTTTCATATTGGCTCGAGCTTGGGTTAGATTACACATGCCGGATGGAGGTGGGCTTGCTCCGCTATCCTGGCTTGGTTATGGTTGCACGTCCTTGTCATCAGTTCCTGGGTCTCGAAACACTTTGGCAGACTTGGCGCGAATAGAAAAGAAAAGGAGTAATTCCATGAAAGAAATCTAGATTTTCACACAAGACACATGAAAGATATATAGATTCAACCATGCAATACATATAACAGTTCCACGCATCTCAAGTTGTCAACTCGATCGATCTAAAGACACCAGCTAACACACGCACACACAAGATGCATAATTGCATAGAGATTCAGACTAGCGCAAACTGCTGGACCTAAACAGAACATGCAACGCCGCAACCTAACGGAGACGACAAACATGCTCCGACTTGCGACTGGCTACTTGGCTAGAGCAAGTGCATCGTCCGGCGACATCTCCGGCTCAACTCAGCGGCTCTCTACTTGTCTACCGGCGCCCTTCGGGGCAAGCGGGCAGGAAGTGCCCCGGCTCGCCGCAGAAGGCGCAGGCGTCGTACCCCCTCCACGCGGCGTACCGGTCGCCGGAGCCGCCGGTGCGCGTGGGGCAGTCCCTGGGCCTGTGCCCCAGCTTGCCGCAGGTCTCGCATCGGATGTCCGCGGTCTTTGTGGTGGCACAGTCCTCGTCCGCATGGCCCGCGCCGCTGCAGACGCCGCAGCGAGCTGCGCCGGCGTTGTCGAAGCCGGCGGGGGTGGTGCAGAGGGCCTCGAAGTGGCCGTTGCCCCCACAGCGCGAGCACGGCGAGGCGGCGCAGTGGTTCCTGCGGTGGGTACGGGAGCCGCAGGCCGAGCATAGGTAGGAGGACGACATGGGGGAGGCTGCCTGGGACGTTGTACAGGGCCGAAGGGGTTGGGAAAGATATGGATATGGAGACGAGCTGAATCGATCGATCCTTTGGCTTTGTTGCGTTTATATATAGCGGTCTAGCCACTCACGCTGCGACGAAGTCGACACCGACTCGATGATGAAGTAAATTACGTACCTGGACTACAATTCACAAATTAGGACTGTTGCGGAAAGGCAGGGTAGGTGCACGATAATAAGGAAAGAGAAAAAACAATTCAATAAAAAGGAAAGAGAAAAAAAATAGGCGCTGCTACGCGTCCACAGGCCGATCCGCGCGATACGTCCGTCACCTCGATGGCCGTTCGATCTACGCGCGCACAGCCGTCCGATCGATCTCCTGGCACGCTGTTCGGTCGCCTCCCCCACTCATTAATTCCTGAAAGAACGGACGAGTTGCAGAAACAAGCCCTTTGTCCCGGCCCCGATAGACCCGCGCCCAGCGCGGCGCCGCCCCCAACCACAGCAAAATCAGCCACCACCGGCATGGGGGACGTCCATGGCGCACCACATCGCACGCCAGATGGTGGGATCAGACGCCAATCGAGCTCACCGAGGACCCCTGCTTGGAGAACGGGCGCGGCCATCTTTGTCAGCTCCAAGCGCCGCCGGGGGGCTTCCGACGCGAGCTGGATCTTCGACTTGGTTCACATATCCCCCAGTGGTGTTTCTTGAAGCTCCATCAAGCAGATCCCATCAACAATCTTTGGTGAGATCCTGTTTCCGAAAACACTAGCTCTGTTCCACTCTGAAACATGAACACCTATGTGAAAAAACAGAACAATGAGCCTCCCAAATTTTAGTTGCACATGAGCCTCCATATTTCCTGAAACATTAACTTTGTTCAACATGTCCTGCATGTTTGTATCTATGAAACATGAGACTCGGAAAAAATTAGTTGCATTGGTTGATGCCTCTGGTTTCATTGGTTAGTTGCACTGCTCCAATTTTATGAAACTTGTTAATGCCTCTGGTTTGATTTTATTGTATGTTTTTTTAATTCATTTCATGTTTCTGTTAATGCCCTGCTCCCATTGTGTGATTTGAATGTGCATGTTGCATGTTCATGAGACCCCGAAACATGTAGAATTTCTGTTGGTTTGATTATGTTGCATGTTTCTGTTGAGTACCTGAATTTTTAAAACAAGAATTTTTTTGCTGATTCCATGGAGAGATGAAATGACTGTTGTGCAACAACTCTGATGCAGGAACATGGAACTAAAGGGGGAGGGAGCTATGTCCAAGGAAATTTTTCTGTTGGCGGTGGTGAAGATTCAGAGGGGTTGTTGTTTGCTGAAGATGCAATCCAAGAAGATTCAGATGATGAAGATGTTTCATCACAGCCACCGCCATCCTATGTTGGCATGGTGTTTTGAGAAACTTGAGGATGCTCAGAAATTCTACAATGACTATGCATCCTCCCTTAATTTCGCCCGGCTACAGGAATGAGGGAAAATTTGTGGATCCACCTGGGAAAGGATGCACACTTGCTGCGTGTGCAGCCGTCAGTTACCTCAGATCTTGTCGTTGTCACCAGCGCGGCTGGTCTGCTGCGGTTGCCTAGCCGCCGTCGACCACCCAGCCGCCGCCTCCGTCCCAGCCGCACGGTGCTCCAACCACTACTGATTCTGCAACAACCAGACGCAACATATTCGGATTTCTCATAGGCTTTTGGCGCAATATCTCATCTAAAACAACAATACCATGCTCGCCACCCCTCCTTTGCACTTCTGCATGTAAACATCTTGTGTCGTAGCCTCGTAGGTCTTCTGCACCAGCTGAGCAAATTGGGCACTCAGGAGATACTTTAGTGTGTCCAAGCGAAATCGAGGGCTTGAGCGATGATCTCATGGAGACCCAATGCTCACCACTCTTAATTAGAGCTTCACATGCACCTCTAACCCCACGCACCTCCGAGACACGGGCGAGACGCCTAGCCAGCCGCCGCCTACCCAAAAAAAACTAGGGTTTCTCTGCCTCCCGCCGGCGCCGGCGTCGGTCCGCCCCGTCAACCGTGGCCTTAGGGCCATGGGGACGGAGTGGATCCCGGCCCTTGCCGGTGGGAGGGCTCCGTTTTTAGATCCTTTTTCGAGATTTGTTAGGGTTTGTGTCCTACTCAGGAAGGTGAGACGGCGGCGACTTCCTGAAATTGGAATAAAGGTCTCCCCGCCTAGTTCCTGTTCCGCTGATGCCTCTAGCATCATCGGTGGGCATGTGGAGGTGTGTCTCCGGTGGGTCTGTCTCTGGTGGATTTGCTCGGATCTGTTTGTCGTTCGTCTTTGTTCGTGTGTCTTCAGGTTGGATCCTTCCTATCTACACTCTTCATCGGCGGCGGTTGCTGTTCTAGTGCGTTGGTTCTACGGGGCCTTAGCACGACGACTTTCCGATTGTCTACTACAACAAGGTTTGCCCGGCTCCGGTGAGGGAGGGGCGATGACAGCGGCGGGCCTTCGGCTCGCTTCAGTGCTTGTAGTCGTCGCTAGGTGGTCTACTGATCTGAATGTAGTTTTTTTTATTTTTAGTGTTCGTTGTACTACCATGATTGAAGATGAATAAATCGAAAGTTTATCCGGAAAAAAAACGCAGACACCAACTCCAAATCTTCACGACATAAATATAGAAACAAAATTGAAAAAGAAAAGGCTTCTTGGGCCAAAGCCCGTTAAGGGAGGCACGGAGTACCAATCGATAACGAGTTCTTCTTCGATATCTATAAACAAGCTATATAATTGCGGGAATTGAAGAGATCGATCGAGACTTGGAGGCACGTATCCACGCAATGCAATCATCGACGCCTATGACGGCGGAGTCATGGCTATTATCGAGGTCAGCCGAGACCACCGGCCTCGACTACGACGGACACCACGTCCTGCGCGCCACGGACCTGCGCTTCTCCCTCGGGGGCCGCCGCATGTTCCCCGTCCGCCTCCGCCCGGACCCGGAGGAACCCCGCCGTCTCCTCGCCGCCGTGGACTCCGTGCTCGCGCGGCGCAGCGACGACGACGACGTGGAGGCCCTCGAGATCTCCTTCGTCTACCGCGACTGCCACGACGAGTGCGTCTTCATGGAGTCACGGGGTAAAGCCGGGTCCCATTACGAGTACCTCACGAGGCACGAGCACGCCGCCGACGTCACGTCCGCGCACCTGGCCCGCTGGCTGCGCTTCGTCGAGCGCCGCGTCACCGGCAGCTTCACGCTCGCCGTGCCCACGGTGCCGCCGAGCAAGTCCGTAGATGAGGGCGGCGATGGGGACAATGCGCACGTGAGGGAGCTGATCGCCGAGCTGCCCGCCTCGGCGAGAGCAACGACGATGAGCCTGGCCCTGGGCAACGCCACCCTCAAGGTCCCCGTCGCTGGCGTCGGGGCCTTCCACGCGCTCACGGACCTCGTGCTCAGGCTGGCCAGGATCGACCCCAGCGGCGCGGACGAGCACAATCTCGGCCGCATGCTGTCCTCGTCGTGCTGCCCGCGGCTGCGGCGCCTCCAGCTGGAGTACATCGTCGGGATTGCCACGCTCCGTCTGGACGCCGCCGACACTCTCGAGGACCTCCGGCTGGAGAGCCTCCCGGACATGTTGTCGGTGGACGTGAACGCGCCAGGCCTCCGCGAGCTGCACATTTTCCTTCCCGAGGAGGCCGCGGCCACAAGGGTCTCAGCCCCGAGGCTAGAGATGGTGTCCTGCTCCGGCACCTCGGACCACCTACCGCTGGAGCTCGCCGGTGGGGCATCAGCTAACGTCCGGCGTCTGCAAAGCCTCGGACTATGGTCGCATGGCCATCCCCCGGGCCACCCAGAGGGATACATCAATGCCGGCGTCGTGTGGCTGCTGGAGCAATGCTCTGCCGCGGAGAGCCTGAATGTGAACATATCCCCGCCGTTCTGCGAGGAGATGGGCAGCGAAGAGATAATGAGCCTCATGCCGGCGCTCCCCAATGTCACCGACCTGGAGATAGAAATAACCATGTCATCAGGCCACCGCTTTGGTGCCAGCGTCGCCAGGTTCATCCGCCAATGCAGCAACGTCCGACTACTCTCCGTTGATGTCAAAGACACGGTAGGCTCATCACATCACGTCCGTCGATTGCAAAATTAAGCACTGAATAACTACTCCTTTCATTCAAAAAAGCTTGTCCCAAGCTTGTGTCCTCTTAAATGGTTGTATCTAGCACTAACTTGATGCTGGATACATCCATTTAAGGAAGAGGAAGTAGATGATAATGGTCTTTTCGTAGGGGAGCTAATCATATTGTTCTTGTTGTTTGATCCATGCAGTACTACACACTGTGCACCAACCCTAGATGCTTCTGCGGTTCAGATTGCGAGGGGAACGTGGAGATGTCGCTGCCACACCTCATAGAAGCCAAGGTCTCCGGCGTGCGCCCGGTGGAGGATCACATGAACCTGGTGCGGCGGCTGGTGACGAGCGCGCCAATGCTAGAGAGGATGACCGTAGAGTTTGAGTCGTGGTCGCCGTCTTGGAAGAAGGATAGAGGCTATAGGGTTGTTGTCAAGGATGACCTCCCAGCCTGTGATGGAGCGCGCTGGATTTGCTTGGATCCGGTCGTAGTTTGGATACGTTTGTGTGTGTTCAAGTTGGATCCTTTTGATCTACGCTACTCTTCAATAGCGATGGTTGCTGTTCTGGTTCGCTAGTCCTATGGTTCTTAGCATGACGACTTTCCGGCTATCTACTACAACAAGTTTTGCTCGGCTCCGGCGAGGAAGGGGCGATGACGGTGGCGCGCCTTCGGCTCGCTTGAGTGCTTATAGTCGTCGCTAGCTGGTCTACGGATCTGGATTTAGTTTTTAGAGTGAATTCCGGTTTTTGCCCTTTATTTTGACATTTTTGACACTAATTACCCTATTTAGTGAGATTTCATCAATTTTACCCCATTTAGCAAAAGTGTTACCATAATTTATCCTGTTTAAAATTTTGTGAGCATTCTGACCAGTGGGTCATAATTGTCAGTCTAGCTGGCATGCCACGTCAGTGGTTTTTCCTGCTTATTTTACTCATCGTTGAACCGGGCCGTTCAGGGCACAGATTCTCCTGACCGGCTCGACATGATGGAGGTCACTCACATCACGTCCAACGCACAACGCTTGAGTCAGCCGCGCGCCACGCTGGCCTCCAGTCGCTTCTAGCTTGTGTTGCTTGCCCTAATCGAATGCATCGCCTGTCCAGGCTTCCGACCGAACGCACCCGTGAGGCTCACTCGAACCTAGGGTTAGGTATTATCCAACATCGGCGATGGCGACACCGACAGCGGTAGCGGTGGGTGTTGAAGGGCCGGTCGTGCGATTTCATACCTCCATAAGCAGGGCCGTATGGGCCGCCACATCAAGGTAAGAAACGACCCCGTGGATTCCGATGGCTCCATCAAGCTCGCCGACATCGGGCTGGGCACGTCCATGTACGTGACCCGCTGCACTGAGTTCTTCTTCTTACTTTGACGACATAGCAGGGACCTCATTGTTGGTTTTGAAATGCTAGATCGATTCACCAGGACCAAACGTGCAAGCTAGCCTGACAAGGAAGCTAGCACAGGTGGATTGATGAATAGTGCCACATGCACATGCACGCGTGCGAACGTGAACTAGCGCTACATCCGATCGGTCGATCACGATGCCGGTCGGCAGAACACCTGGGTAACTTGGCCATCGATGGAAGAAACTCTGATCGATAGATTGCAACAGGCTAGTCTCTAGCCTCACATTTCTTTATTGCTTTGATCTGGTGATATTAGAACGTGGTGTACAAAGATATACTCCCTCCGTTTCATAATACATGCCTTTTATTTGTCAAAATATAGATGTATCTAGACATGTTTTAGTATATAGGTACATTCATTTTTGGACAAATGGAAGTCAAGTATTTTGGAACGGAGGGAGTATATAGCACCTAGCACTAGCCAAACTAAGCCTATACGTATCCAATAACCATCAGGCTGTGCTCAGTTGATGGCAGGTCTGTGACCACGGTGTGATCATATCGGGTCTGGCCGGTCGGGATAAGCTAGGAGGACCAGTTCAACAGGGAGAAAAATACACATGAAAAGACAGTCAATGTGGCATGCCAATGTGGCATGCTAGCTACACCTGACAACTGGGACCCACCAGTCATAATGGATACAAAATTTTAAACAGGGTAAATTGTGGCAACACTTTTGCTAAATGGGGTAAAAACGGATGAAATCCATTTAAATGGGGCAAATAGTGACAAAAATGTCAAGATAGGGGGTAAAAACCGGAATTCACTTTATATTTTGTTATTTCTGGTGTTCGGTGTACTGCCATGCGTGATTGAAGATGAATAGATTAGAAGTTTCCCGCAAAAAAATGATTTCGTGATGAAACGTTGCATTCACAACAAACATTTCTTAAAGTATGCCACCAAAAAAATCAGTTTTTTTTAATTCTCTAATTTTTTAAAATTTTATGTTCATACTAGGAGCATTTCAGCTCAGGTAGAAAGGTAGTTCCGAAAGGTTGTCATCTTTTCAAATCTTTCTAGAGAATAAAATGATCCTAGGTCATGCTTCATATTGTCCATCAAAAGAAGAAGAAAAAAACAGGTTTACCGCATGGTTCCAAATACAAAAAATTCAGTGACTCTACGACTTTAGTGCACCGATAAAGTATACAAATTGACTTGTTTGGAATGGTACGGTTATTTTGTTGAAGCACAATTATCCTATGTTTGAAGAGGCGAGAAGTGAGCGTATTGACCAGCAGCTCAGCTCATAAACCACTACAAATATACAGAAAAAGGAATTTTCTGCTTCGCGACATGCATACGAGAATTCAAGCGCATAAATGTTCACGGAGCGTGTAAATTGTTTTAGTTGGACGTGTTTCTTCACGAAGCTGGCCAACTAACCTCTCTGGTCTGGTCTGGTCCCAAACCCGGCGACGGCGGCGGAGCGATTCTTCAGTTTGGGTGTGCTCCTGGGTCTTCTTCTGCATGGGGGCAACGAGCCCCGGACTGACATCGTCTCGGCCCTATTCCAGCCTCGGCGAGTGAAGGAATGAGGTACAAAGCTGATGTAATCATGTTCTTTTCTTTCTCCGTAGAAGAATCCTATTATCCGGTGAAGCCAAAGGGAAAGGGACCTAGCTACCCACTGAAATTCACGTGCTACCATTCCTTTGAGATTGAGAATCCTGTCTTTCATGCAGAAATCGTCTTACAACCTTGTGAGTGAAGAAATAGGGTACCAGTTCCAACAAATGACTACATACGAAGCAAAATAAGTGATTCTTTACTCTAAAATATGTCTACATACATTCGTATATTGTAATCCATTTAAAATGTCTATAAAAAGACATATAGAGTATTTAGGAACAGAGGGAGTAGCATACTGTGAAACCAAATGAAGGGGCTTTCTTTCCTGTCCTGTGACACTCATGCGGCCATTCCTACGATCAAGGCGTGCTTGTTTTCGGTGCCGCCATTCCTACGAAACTGAGAAGAATGCTACGTCTTTCGTGTGGAAATCGTCCATCGATCCTCGCACCATAAGGAAAGAAGCGCATCCTCCAACTTGTCGCCTTTAGTTTGCTTGATGCCTTAGCGGGGCAACATAAGAAAAGAACCACATCCTCAAAGTTGTCTCTCACCTTTGGTTGATGCCTTGCAGGTCCCAATTCCCACACCCCAACCACACCTTCCACACAACTTCTCATTTCCATTCATTTGCCATTGTTGTAAACTGCACACCACCTTCTCCAAATCAAGCAAGATGGATGCCCAGGGCGCTGTCGACTCGCTCCTTGGCCGCCTCACCGCCATCCTCGTCGACGAGGCGCAGCTGCTCGGCGGCCTCCATTGCGACGTGGAGTTCATCAAGGATGAGATGGAAAGCATGAACGGCCTGCTCCTCCACCTCATCGAGGCGCACCACCGCGACCACCAGGTGCGCGCTTGGATGAAGCAAGTCGTCGACCTCACCCGCGACTGCGAGGGCAACGTCGAGCTCTACATCCACAGCGTTACAGACGCTGGCCACCACGCTAGTGGCTTCCTGGGCTACTTGCGGCACATCGTCCGCTATGTGCGCACCATCCCGGAGAGGCACCGGATCGCAACGAGGATTCAGGAGCTTAAGGTCAGGGCACGCGATGTAGGCGACAGGAAGCTGAGGTATGGTGTCACCGTGCCACCGGCTGCTGACCAAGCTGACCCGATATTCATGGGCGACGTACCCCATGGATCAGAAGATGAGGAGGAAGATGCTCACAGACGCTCTCTTCTTATCAATTGTCCGGACGAAGTGGCTTATATTGAGAAAATCATTGATGATATCATCAAGTCTTTGCTAGCTGAGGAAGAACTTGTCCAAGATCCGGCAAACGGGGACTCACACCCTAGGATATTTCTTATAATCCCACCGAGGTATGATTACCTTGATATGGATATGATTACAAAGAAACTGTATAAGCGGAAAATGTGCTCATTTAGTTGCAAAGCCTTGGTCCACTACGGCAAGCAGTGCTTCTCTGAAGTCCACGTACTGCGGGAAATACTGCACCATGTGGCGCCCCTTCCAGCTGAACAAGACATGCTCAGGGTGGAACTGGAGAAGAGTTCGGAAATATCACCCAGTATTGATGTGGAGGATGAGACCATGCAACTCAGGAAGAAACTTGAGGGGTATCTCAAAGGTAAACGGTTCTTGATCATTGTTCGAGGTATCGATGATAAGTATGACTGGAAAAGCATAGGCCCTGGTCTGTTACATGCTACTGCTCACGGTTCTCCTGATAGTGCTATCGTCTTTACAAGATATTCTGAAGATTTTTTCATCGAGTCCCCTTATAAAAAATTGAAACTACAAAGTCTATTTAGTGCTTTCTGCAATAATACCAAGGAGCTTTGTTCTGGCAGTTCTGGATATGGAATAAGACAAATTTTACATTTATGTCAGTCCGATGTCTTTGCAATGAAGATGTTCCAACATCTTATGTATGTTAACGGTGCAAGGGGTACAACACAGATAGACAACTTCGTAGGAACCTTAGAGGGTTGTGAGCTCTTGGGTAAAAGTGTGGCAAAGCAAATGGTGAAGTTCTCCTACAATGACTTGCCTGCCAAGTACAGGAGCTGCTTGCTCTACCTAACTATTTTCCCGCAAGGTGACCACATTAGGAGATCAACTGTGTGTAGAAGATGGATAGCTGAAGGCCTGATAACATCCAGGGAGAATCATGCAGAAGATGAAGCTGATTCATGTTTCAATGCCCTCCTCTCCAGGAGTCTCATTCAACCTGGGGAGATCGATGACATGGGCAAGACCAAGACCTGCACATTACATCATGTTGTTCATCAAGTCATCACCAGGATTGCTAGAGATATAAACTTTGCGAACACGGACCTACCACCCAATTTGGCTCGCCACCTTTCCATTCACAGCAGAACTGAGGTGCAAGCATCTCACACAGATCATGCGTTGCAAGCAGCTGATGGCGCTGGCATTGTAGCACTTCTTCCATATTTGGCAAAGTCATCTCAGTGGCAGCTAATGAAGGTGCTGGATCTAGAAGGTTGCAGAGGCTTAAAGAAGCAACATTTGAAGATCATCTGTAAAATAATATTGCTGAAGTACTTAAGCCTCAGGAACACAGATATCACTGAACTACCGAAGAAAATCGAGAAGCTGCAATGCCTGGAGACCTTGGACATCCGGCAAACAACGGTACGGGCCTTCGCCACAAAATCAGTCATGCTTCCAATGCTAAAGCATCTATTCGCTGGTCAGGCTGAGTCTCCAAGCAACATCACTGATAGGTCTCAGGATTTGTTTACGGCCGTGCGCCTTCCGAGCAGCATCAGAAGAATGAATCAGTTGGAGACACTGTCACATGTTGAAGTTTCCCACAGTGTTAATGATTTAACTGGTGTTGGTCATCTATTACAGCTGAGGAAACTGGGTGTGATTCTCCAGGGTAAGAAAGGTGGCCTGAGTTATCTATTTCAACAGATCGAAAAATTACATGGTTGCCTTCGCTCCTTGTCTATTCAGATCAACGAACCGGTTTCTCAAACTGAGGATACTCTTAGCTCAGAGGAGGTGGTCACATTAGCCTCCCCTCCAAACCTTCTTCAAAGCTTAAACATTAGCGGCATCACAAGTGGGTTTCTACTCTGGATTGCAGAGCTCGATCAACTTACCAAGATAACACTGAGCCAGACTTACCTAGGGGAAGATGATATATGCATCCTCGGCAAGCTTGCAGCTCTGCGCTGCCTCAGGCTTCGGCGCAGTTCATACGCCGGCAGCGGGCTCACATTCAAGCAAGAAGAGTTCAAGATCCTCAGGTCCTTGGTCGTTGATGATGGTACCATCACCGACATTATCTTTGACACTGGAGCCGCTCCCAAGCTGGAGAGGATTGTGTGGTCCTTTGCCAAAATGGAGTCTATTTGTGGACTCCTCCGCCTTCCCAAATTGAAGAATGTCGAGCTCAATGGTGACTGCGACCCAGATCCAGTGAGACTAGCACTTGAAAAGCACCCCAACCTTCCTGATTTCAAGCACAAGCCACACCAGGGGCAACAAGAAGATAGAGCTGTGGTTGCTGCCTCACCTCAATGAGCAAATGGTCAGCGTTTGCCTGACTCATCTATCAACCTTCAGTAAAGAAGCAGCTGAAGGAAGGCCAAGTCATGTTCTTCTGGTCTCATTCATCATTGAAGCCAAATTATTTCGTCAGTCTTCTGTGTGTTTGGTTTAGTTATTTGTACTCTGCATACTTGGATTATTTGTGTGCGTGCCTGTGTGTGTGTGAGCTGCATGCTCTGGTCTGTAGTGTGGTACTGTCTTGTTTACTGCATGTAATGCAACGTTTGAGCAGACAATATCATTTGTGTTGTATTTGTTTTGACTGCTGTGTAATAAAACATGGGGTTTCTTGTGCTAAATTTTGGTAGCCCGGTGCACGCAGCTCCCATTTGTGGCAGTATCTGGGGAAGGGTCCGACCACTTTGAGACTATTGTACGCAACCTTTCCCTAAATCAAGATCGAGGTATTTTCTGTCATATTACATTTCCACGGTTACCGCAGATGTAGAACTCGCGCTCTGGATTACTTCGTGTGTGCAACATATGCCTATCAGCAAGGCGTCCACAGGCGCAAAAGAGCACAGGTGCCCTCGCTCGGGTCCTGGCAGCTTCACCGGTGGCATAGCTGTCGAATTGAAGGGACGTCGTGCTGCAGCGGGATGATTCGCCAGACAGGGCTGGCTGCATTGGCCGTGGCGAGCACATGTCGTGGCCAACAGGGCCAGATGAGAGCTCGGCCAAGGCGGCGGAGTCCCAAACTTGCGACACGCCCCGCGGACGTTGGCTCGCATGGGGGCTCGTGCCGATTCGACAAGCTCCGGTGGGTCCATTGTCACCAAAGCAGCTGACTAAGAGGGAGTAGAATTTTATGGACAATGGAAGTGAAGGTATTTGAGAACAAGCGGCTGCCAGCACATCTATAATAATGCTGGCGCCAATGAAAAACGACGCGCCACAAATGAAAGTTGTGGCTAGCCATTTTTCCACTAGTGAATGGGGTACTTGTGGATGTTCTTTCTCCATGTAATCCTGTGAAATCCCAATTTCCGTCTTCCTTTTTGAGTGGTATTCCTTTTGAGTGAAACTCGTGTGGCTATTCATGCAATCTTCATTCCTTTGGTCCACCATTCCTACGATATTGAGAAGAATCCTATGCCTTTCATGTATAAATCGTCATTCCTAGTGTCTTCCATACGGCACACCAGATCTCGCAGCATAAAGGAACAACCTCATCATCAAACTTGTCACCTTTGCTTGATGCTCTACCATCGCAGCATAAGGAAAGAAGCAGATGCTCAAAGTTGTCACCTTTGATTGGTGCCTTCAAGGACCCAAATCCCAGGTCCCAGCTACACCTTCTTCCATACAACATCTCATTTCCTTTCGCTTCCAATCCATTGATGTGCAGTGCACATCACCCTCCTCCAAGTCAAGCAAGATGGATGCCCAGGGCGCCCTCGACTCGCTCCTGGGCCGCCTCACCGCCATCCTTGCCGACGAGGCGCGACTGCTCGGTGGCCTCCACGGCGACGTGCAGTTCATCAAGGATGAGATGGGGAGCATGAATGGCCTGCTCCTCCACCTTACCGAGGCTGACCACCGCGACCACCATGTTCGTGCTTGGATGAAGCAAGTTGTTGGCCTCACTCGCGACTGTGAGGGCAACGTCGAGCTCTACATCCACAACGTTACAGGCGCTGGCCACCATGGTGGTGGCTTCTTGGGCTACTTGCGACACATTGTCCGCTATGTGCACACCATTCCGGAGAGGCACCGGATTGCAACTAGGATCCAGGAGCTCAAGGTCAGGGCTCGCGACGTGGGCGACAGGAAGCTGAGGTACGGTGTCACCGTGCCACCAGCTGCTGACCAAGATGATGCGATATTCATGGACGATGCATACAAGCACCAGGGGCAGGAAGAAGAGGAGAATGATGCTTGGAGACGCTTTCATCTTGTTTATTATCCAGAGGATGAAGAGGCTTACCTACAGAAAATCATCGATGATAACATCAAGTCCGTGTTGCCTGAGGAAGAACCGGTTGAAGAGCTGACAAGTGGGGAATCAAAGCCGAGGATATTCCTTATGATGTTCAGCCAACATGATTTGGCAGACAAAAGTAATTTCTTACATTCTAGTATTACTGAGGGACTGTATGAGCAGAAAATGGGATCATTTAGTTGCAAAGCCTTGGTCAATGTGTACACAAATGGGGACTTCAAATCTTTGGCTGTAATACTGGGGGAAATACTGGACCAAGTGGAAGCAGAGAAGAGTACGGAAACCTCACCGGGTGATAACGAGAAGGATGAGGCGATGCAACTCACCAAGAAACTTGAGGGGTATCTCAAAGGTAAACGATTCTTGATCATTCTGCAAGGTGTCAATTCCACGGATAATTGGAATAGCATAAGGTCTGCTGTATTACGTGCTACTGCTCATGGCTCTCCTGGCAGCACTATAGTCATTACCACAAATTCTTATGACTTAGTATGTGAGTCCCCTTATGAAATCGTCAAACCACAAGGTCTATTAGATTATTGGCGTGATAAAACCATGATGCTTTTTGGTGAGATCATTATTCCATATGAAAGGGAAAGTTATGTGTCAACCGTTGCAGCATTATGTCGACACGACCGCTTTGCAATGAAGATGATCCAACATCTTTTGTATGTTTACCCTTTAAGGAGTGTTCCACAGCTAGAGAATATTATAGCAACCTTACGTGATTGTCAGAAGTCGAACAAAAATTTGGGAAAGCATATGTTAAGGCTTTCCTATAATAAACTACCTAGCAAGTATAGGAGATGCTTGCTGTACCTAAGTATCTTCCCAAAAGGTGACCGCATTAGGAGAACAACTGTGTGTAGAAGATGGATAACCGAAGGACTGATAACATCAAGGGAGAATCATGCAGACTACGAGGCTTATTGCTGCTTCGATGTGCTCTTCTTGTCGGGTTTCATTCAACCTGTGGAGATAAGTGACATGGGCAAGATCAAGACCTTCACATTACATCCTATTGTTCATGAATCCATCAGCAGGATTGGTAAAGATCTAAACTTTGTGGACACGGTTCTTCCGTCCGATCTGACTCGCCACCTTCCAATTCATAGCAGAACTAGGGTGCAAGCATCTCACGTGGATCATTCCGTGCAAGCAGCTGCTGGCAGTGGCATTGTAGCATTTCTTCCGTATTTGGCAAAGTCATCTCAATGGCAGCTAATGAAGATGCTGGATCTAGAAGGTTGCAGAGGCTTAAAGAAGCAACATTTGAAGAGCATCTGTAAAATAATACTGCTCAAATACTTGAGCCTCAGGAACACAGATATCACTGAACTGCCTAAGCAAATCAAGAAGCTGCAGCGGCTAGAGACGTTGGACATCCGGCAAACAGCGGTACAGTCATTCCCAACAAAATCAATCATGCTTCCTATGCTAAAGCATCTGCTTGCTGGCCAGGGCAACAACTCTGATAGGTTTCAGGAGTCATTTACGGCTATGCGCCTTCCCAGCGGTGTCAGAGGAATGAAGAAATTAGAGATATTGTCTCGTGTTGTTTCTGACAATGCTGATGATTCAATTGATGTTGGTCATCTGTTACAGCTGAGGAAATTGGGTGTGATTCTTTCTGGTAAGAAAGGTAGCTTCGGTCATCTATTGCAACAGGTTGAGAAATTGCATGGTAGCCTCCTCTCCTTGTCAATCCAGATCAACCAAACACCCGAAGTTGGGGATACTCTTGGTGCAGAGGAGGTGGTCACATTAGTCTCGCCTCCGAAACTTCTTCAAAGCCTGAAAATCAGCGGCATCACAAGTGGGCTCCTCTTGTGGATTGCAGAGCTTGATCAGCTTACCAAGTTAACACTGAGCGAGACTTACCTGACAGAAGACTATATATGCATCCTTGGCAAACTTGCAGCTCTGCGTTGTCTCAGTCTTCGGCGCAATTCATACACCGGAAGCGGGCTAACATTCAAGGAAGGGGAGTTTAAGAGCCTCAAGTCTTTGGTCGTCGATGGCGACATCATCACCAACATTACCTTTGACACTAAAGCGGCTCCCAAGCTTGAGACGATTGTGTGGTCTTTCGCCAAAATGGAGTCTATTTCTGGATTACGCGACCTTTGGTCGTTGAAGAAGCTCGAGCTCAATGGTGACTGCAACCCAGGCCCAGTGAGAAGAGCACTTGGAAAGCACCCATATGATCCTGAATTTAAGCACAACCCACGCCATGGACACCAAGAAGATGGAGCTGTTGTTGCTGCCTCACCCCCATGAGCAAATGATCGATTTTTCTCCGTCAACCAGAAACTCTCTTTGGTTGGTGTTTGCCTGGCTCATTTATCATTCTTGAATAACGAAGCAGCTGAAGGAAGGCCTGGTCATTTTCTTCCAGTCTCATTCGTCACTGAAGCCGGATTATTTCAGTCTTATGTGTGTTTGGTTCAATTATCTGTACTCTGCATACTTGGACTCTTTCTGTGTGCGTGTTTGTGCGTGTGAGCAGCATGCTCTGGTGTTTATTCTTCGTTGTACTGTCCTGTTTACTGCGTGTCATGCAACGTTTCAGCAAACACTACTATCTGTGTTGTACTTATTGTCTTCATTTTCATGTAATAAAACAGAGTTTGTTGTGCTAATGTTTGATGGAATAGATTCCCATATGTTGTTCATGTATTATTATCACTGGTGAAAAGACTGGAGGTTCCCCAATGTCAGTCAGAAACTTTTCTGTCTTCTGTCTAAGTTGCTCTGAAATAGGTGGTGGAGGTGATCCTGTAGATACTATAACTGTCATTTTAAGTTGTTACTCTGATATTTCGTCAGAGTAAGCTAATGCAGTCTTCTGCTCTAATGTGGCTTTGAATGCCATAGGTTCAATGGACGCACTATTATAGTGCCTGTAGTTAGAATCTGCAATGATGTTTCTATGACAGAATGTCCGTGTCCTAGATCAGATTTGCCTGAGTCTCTGTGAATATCCTATAGAAGGATGTTCGTCCTGTTCGGTAGCCATTGAAATTGCTAGACCAATTAATGTTCTGTCTTTGATTAACCTGTGCATTGCAGAGTAGAGAATAGGTGACAGAAATCCAATGATTCAGAAGGTGTCCTCCTCTATTACTGAAACTATTAATCCTGCTGGGGGATAAAAGATTTGTAACAGTGACCAGTCTTAATCCTAGCTGCACGACTATTCCTATCTGTGTGACAGTATATCAATCCTAATTACAGCATATCAATCCTAAAAGACATTATTTACTGACCTTTAGAAATAGTAAATCTACGTAAACTGAATTCCCAGCTATTGGAGTGTCTGAACCTACATGCCTCATGAGGAAGTCTAACACCTGCAAATAGGCCAATAGAAACTTCTATTAGAAACCTTTGGCTATTTTATTTTTGTAGCATGGCATCAATTTGTACTGTTTTACAGTGCATAAATGATTAAGAACTGTATGACATATCACTCTAAGATGTGCAAGGAGCTGTTGTATCAATTGGTGAAGCAGAAGCCTTATTCAGAGAATGAAACTTAAGAGCTTGAGAAGTGAGAACTACAACAACATTCACGGATATACTGATATAGATCATGCTGTAACATGTACACTTGCAAAACTTGGTGTAGCTTGAACAGTGACTAGTATGCTGTTCTAACTATACCAATCTGTTTGTTACTTTTTTTTAGGGTTTAGGGTTTGTGGTTTAAGGTCAGGTCAAAGCCCGCCGGCAGCTGCTGCTTCGGATGTACTTGGTCATATTTTTTCAAGAAACCTTGCAAGTATACATGTTACAACATGATATCCACCTAAAAAATATAAATTTTGTGCAAAATTTTGGAGTGGAAAAATGCATCTTGAATATAGGGGAATTGCCACCTAGGTGGAGATCAGAGTTTTCGCAACAGATGCAATTTTTTGCTGGGGGGGGGGGGTTGGGATTGCTCGCTTTATATGTTAGATATATGTATGTGACATCTCACAAGTAACAACTGCAGTGTTACAAAATTGAAAGGTACAACAAGTTCACAATTTGGGGGCATCCACTGGTAATTTTCTAAATAAAATAAAAGAATGGCAATTGGCAATTCAACATTTTATAGAAAAATATTTAATGATCAAATGTAAAATACTAGCGTTAATCGGAAATATATTTTTTGTATATTAATAAATAAGAAAGAAAACAATCTATAAAGATCAACTCAAATCATGTCAGAACTCGGTTCTCATGAAGTCATGATAATGCCATGATGTAAGAAGGCAAGTATGTAATGAGTTAAAAGAGTACATGAAAATGAAGTTATGTAAACTGTAGAACTTTTGAATAGCAAATAGCACTCAAAGAGAGTTCTAAAGTGGCGAGAGGTTAAAATACAACAGATAGATAAATGAATAAGATTATGGAATCAGTTGTGAATACTGTAACTACATTACCATGTTTGCAATCAAATTTTCAGAAAAATGTGATGATAACAATAAAAATCAGACAACATACTTGTTTCTCCGCGTCACCCTCAGAAATCTCACTCTGCAGTACTCTCTCTGTCAATCCAAAATAAGTTCAGGGGTCATCAGATTTATATTCAGAGAACAACACCCAATAAGAAATGTTACTTGGAAAATAAAGATTATTTACCACTAGATGCATGATGGGTTTTACACCATTCATTCATATTATCTAAGCAAGCTTTGCTCTGACTGATAACCAAGTTAGGACCCTGCAAAATGACAACAATATCCAACTTACCGATGGATGATGACAAACAAGTTATTCTACACTGAGATGAAGCACTATTTGCGCTTATTGACATGATAAGTAGAAAACCAGTGTACTGACATTGAAGTTAAATATTTGTGCTATTACAAATATCATATTCCACATGGATCATCAGCACTCCATTTGCCATTAAATACTCATATTCAGGTCAGACCAAATGGTGGCTTTGGACTTGTATTGTGGAACAGAGGGAGTAATGTCTAGATCGGCCAGATAAGATATTATTATTTTTCCAAACTGCAGTTTATGTAACACAGCTACTAGGAACAGAGTTAGTAAAAAAATCTACAAAAAACCAAAGTAATTCACGGGTATTCTCGAATATTCCTGTATAAGCAGAACTAGTTACAATAAGTAGAATTGAGCAGATTTTGGTAGGCAACTGCAGGAGAGGTGATGGTTGCTTACTGCTGCCTGCCGTCCTGGAGAGGAGAAGCTGCAAGAGAGGAAGGGGAGGAGGAATTGCAGGAGAGGAGGGGGAGGAGGATCTGCCGGAGAGGAGGGGGAGAAGCTCAGATCCAACCGCCAGAGGCGGGGGTGGGGGAAAACTGAAACTGATCAGAGCTCTCTCTCCTCCTGCTAGTAACTGTTGGCGCCCAAACTCTGTTTCCCGCCCTTTTCTTCCCACCCAGAGCTCTGTTTCCCGCCTGAACTCCCAGCCCTGTCTCTGTCTAAGGCGTCTTCATTTGCCTAAGGCGGGAAGAATGGCGCCTAGGCGGACGCCTTGGACGCCCTATGGACTAAGGCGGACGCCTTAGGCATGCATGTAAGGCAAGGCCGACGCCTTGTGACCTGGGGGCGCCCTGACGCCTAGGCGTCGCCTAAGCAACGCCTTAGGGACGCCTTAAAAACAATGCCGCTGAAGAACTTCCTACTGGGCTACTGGCTACCAGACATTTCCTCTCATTAACAGGATATAAATAATTGGGGCTGTGATTTGTAAGTGGCCATGTCACAAATTTACATCATCAGCACTGTCAACTATTATTTCATAGGTTCAACAAACATACAAAATTTGTGCAGAACATTAATTATTCTGAGGCAAAATAAAACAACAAAAATTGTTACGAATAAACAAGTAAATGAAGGTGCCACATCGAAAATAAATTATCTTATGTATTAATAACATAAAACAAGTTGTGGTGACTGAATATTTTATCATTCATTTCCAAGTCTATACACACTAAAGGCATCCTGTAACCACCAGATGATGATGCAAGAGCTCCTCCATTATTGCTTACTACAGTTGTGTCATTTTGCACACCTTTAGCTGCATAGTAAATACAGTTTACTCAAAATGGAAATACAATACCACTCCAGGAAATGAAACAGTCAATGGTCATAAAACATAAGGTCAGTTGAGCCCCGGGGGATATTACCACACCATAAGGCAGTCATGTTCTTGGCAATAGTAGCTAAGCATTAATCTGTTTCCTACCGAGTTAAAATAGGACCAGTGAACCAAGGCAAACTACAAAGGAAATAACTGCTTCAACTGAAATTGCAGGGATAATCGTGAGTTATGCAATCGATTCTCCATGCCAAAAAAGAAGGAATGATGATCCATCTAGTGTTATCCAGTACTTTGGAGCTACATCCTAGAAGAAA
>NC_057810.1:716514445-716521539 GCF_018294505.1 Triticum aestivum | reverse complement strand
TCTCTTCATCATCTTCACCATCCAGTACTTTGGAGCTTACTCCAGCTTGTACATGTTACCTCAGAACACTGGGATCAAGAAGTACATGTTACCTCAGAACACTAGGACGAACACTGGAAAGGGTTGTCAGCAGAGAGATCCGACGCTTTGCTGAAACTCCAGAGGTTCTCCTCCAGAGGCTCCCCCACCACCACTATGGAGTGATCGCAGACCCAACCTCGGTGCGTAAAATCTTCCATTTTAGTCATCAGCTCATCCATCTCATCCGGCGAAGCGAATATTTCTGCAGTAGTCCTGACGAGCAAATACCACGTCTCGTTCGCGCTCCTGTCGAGAAACTTGAGGAACTCCATCTCGCTTCGATCCCCCCGGAATTCATGGAAGATCATCTCGGTGACGTGCGACTTGAGACATTCGATAGGACAGAGCTCTCGCCAAGAACTTGGCATTGTGCTTTCTAGTGCGTTCATCGGCTAGGAGAGACTGCAAACATCAACTTATGTAGTCGACATTAGTTCAAATCATTCACCTAACTAATTAAGAAATAAACGACGATACGAAGGGCAAATCGACAACGACTGGCTGAATGGATGTGAGTGCCGTCACCTCGATGTGCAGCATTTCAATGTTGGGGAAGCATCTGAGTAAGCTGGCCAGCATCTTGACCTCCTTGAGGACACCAAAGTTCACCTTCAAGGCCAGTATCTTGACGGTCGGAACCACGGTGCTCGGGCTCGGCTTCGTGTCAGGCTTGCAACGCGACCCACCAAAATAAAACAGATATCATACACTCATACTGTGCTACATTTGTGTATGATTAGGTACAGTTCAATGCTCACACACAAGATCATGCATCAATTAGTGGAAGTGAGATGCATGGACAGTACACAGTAGAAAGGCGGTACCTTGATGAGGTTGCCGCCAATGTTGAGCTGGTGGACTCTTGGCTCCAGGTAGCCGAGCACGCGCAGCTTGGGCGCAGCAGCAATCTTCACAGCCACCGAATCACCTTCACCGAATGAGACATCGCACCAGGAGCGGGCAGTCCATGACGGCGATCTCCTGCGCGTAGTAACTCCAGAGGAGCGCTGATTTGAGGCTCTGGCTGCAGAGGTGAATGTGGTGGAAGATACGGCTGAGGACGAGGACGAGGGTGTCCAGAACGGGGCTGCGGGCGAGCAGGTGGTCGAGGTTGTCGCAGTCGGGCATGTGGACGCCGAGCAAGCTGAGCTCCCGGAGGTGCGGGAACAATCCCTCCTCTCTGCCGGCGCCGGTGTCAGGGAACCGAAAGTATCCCAGGAAGAGGCGGCGGAGCGAGGCGCAGCTGAGGACCCCGGCGGGCGCGTCGGGGAGGTGGTCGAGGTCGGCGGCCATGTTGTTGACCAGGACGAGGTCCCGGACGGCCTTGGCGGCGAGGAGACGCGGGCACTCGGCGAGCTCGAGGCTTTGGCGCCGGAAGTCGCAGCATCTGATGCTGACGGTGGCGAAGGGGCCCGGGTGGGCGGCGAGGACGCGGGCGACGGCGGCGGCGAGCTCGGGCTGTCGGGACGGGAGGAGGTGGGGGTCGTGGAAGACGAGCGGCGTGGAGCGCCAGAGGTGGCGCCAGCGGGAGGCGAGCGCGGCGGTGCGGGCGGCGTCCCTGGCGGGGAGCCGGGACACGATGTCCCTGAGGGGGTGGTCGTGGAGGGCGCTGATGCGGTCCTCGCCGGCGCCCGCGGCGGTGCTGGCGGAGAGGAAGGCGCTCTCGGCCCTGAGGATGGCCTCGCCTCCGGGGAACCAGTCCAGGACGTTCCAGACGCCGGCGGCCATGGCGGTGGCTGGATGATTCCGCCGGAATTGGGGGAGGAATGGGAGGAGTGGGGAGTGCGGTGGTGGGTCTGGGCTGCGTGGTGGTGTAGGCAATTGAGTGGGCCGAACAATTGTCGGGACATTTGCTCGCGGGCCCATGAAGCCGCAGCATCCGGCTCAAGCTGTTGGCAAAACAATTTCTCAAACAAAAAAAAAACTGTTGGCAAAACATGTGGCAAGACCTCCTAAAAAAACATGTGGCAAGAGCAGTTTTCTTTTTTGCGATGGAATGTGGCAAGAGCAGTTAATGGTTGTAGATTTTGATAAAGTCAAAGCATGTGGCAAGAGCAGTTGGTGCTCTGTTTATTTGTAGTTCGCGAATTAGATTTGTCTCAAGTCAAAATATTGTAAATTTTGGTGAAATTTATTTTAAAATGATCAACATTTACAATACCAAATGTGGTTGTAATCTGTCCACCAACATGGAATGTTCTGCGAGATCCTATGTGTCTCTCTGTGCCACCAAATGTCAGCAGCGTCTATACCTCGCCTGTTGTGAGTTGTACGGTCGCCTGGCCTCCAACTGATGGCGCCGGCTGGTCTGGCGACCTCTGCCATGTGAGACCTTCTGTAGAATTGCAGCATCAACGCCTCCCTCGGAAAAATGTGACCACCGTAAACGTTCAACATATCATGTGCATTCTCTAAAAAAACATATCATGTGCATTCATTTTCTTTCATTTTTTTTTTACCTTTTGCTTTCATTTTTATTTTCATATTGTTTCAAGAAAAAAGGCCTCCGGTGATGATTTTTCCCTCCGGCAGGGTGCCAGAGAAGGCCTCCAGTTGATATCGCTTCAGTACAGAGACTTGCGGTGGCGGAGCGGAAATTCTAAGTTTCTTTCCGGGGTTTTTGGTATTTATAGAAATTTTTTACGTCGGTTTCACGTCAGGGGGGCACACGAGGGAGCGACAAGATCGGTAGGCGCGCCCTGGGGGCCGTGCCTCTTGAGCTTCTCGTGTCCTCGTGGCTCTTCTGATCCTCCCTCGAAGCTTCGGGGGGTCCCTTTTTGTGCATAAAAAATCATCGTAAATTTTCAACCCAATCCAAGAACTTTTATTTTTACACAAAAATAACACCACAGTAGTTCTGCTGAAAATAGCGTCAGTCCGGGTTAGTTTCATTCAAATCATATAAAAGTGCACTCAGAACCATATAAAATTGATGTAAAAATGGCATGAATACTTCATAAATTATAGATATGTTAGAGACGTATCAGCATCCCCAAGCTTAATTTCTGCTCGTCCTCGAGTAGGTAAATGATAAAAATAATAATTTATAAAGTGTGAATGCTAAGATAGTGCATAAGTTTGATCAATGATAATTTTAATCACCTTTTCTAACATCATTACAACAACTATTTCTCATAAAACTCATAATGATAAAGTAGCAATCAATTCACATGTATTTGTCATGTAAGTCTTCTCCATCCCTCTTTCCAGCGTGCACCGCGAGAAGGGACAGTAGGCCTCCAAAACCCCGCCTCTCGACTCTCGTGATCCTATACAAGAGAGTTGCGATCAAGTTTTTGGAGAGCGCACTCGCGCGACTGCTGGCAGCGACGACTTCGCCAACGACAACTTCTTCCCCTATGTCGGCAACCTCTTCATCAATGACATCGGCGACAACATGAATGGCGGCGGTCCTGCTCCCACTGGACCGTATGTGATTCTGTCCTCCTTATTTGAGATCGTACTAGAATTCCTATTTCTATTTTGTGCCTTAGATTCGATCTATTCATCTACTTTGCTAGTCTGCATGATTAGCTCATTCCCTGTTATTGTCGTCATGATTTATTTACTCTTTATTCAGATTAAATCTCGTAGTAATTTGCTCATATATTCAACAGAATACACCTCGGCTGGCCATGCGTCCGGGATACAACAGCAACCCTTGTTGGTCTCTTCGGCTTGCATTCCTCCGGTTCTTGCAGATATTTTTTGATAAACAAATGGGTAGCCAGAGTGCTTTGAAAGATATATTCATGGAGCACTTGCCTTTTAGCATACCATATTGCCCACAAACTCACAAGTACCTGGGTGAATTTAGCTCGGGACAAAGTGTCCATTAGGGCGAAAACCCTCCTCTTTGCATCCGGTTCTGTCGTGCTATTCAAGAACTCCAGCAAGTCGGGGTCCTGTAGTGCCCACACGCACCGTGCTGCTGAGTAATGTAATAGAGTGTTTCCACAAATCCACGGCGCCACAGAGGTCGCAACAAGTAGTAGTCGACATGTCCTGATCATGTAATACGCCTGTAGTGGGGATGGAGTGACGAGCGAGCCTCCATAAGAACTTTTTTTTACATTGGAAGGGACATCGATGTTCCATAGTTTTGACCATGCCTTCTGTTCATCCACTGTGTTTGACGAGTTTCCCTGGCCCTCAAGCCAAGCCTCCCGCCTCATCTTTTGTCTCATCAAGCATCTGATAGGTTGAGCGCACCGTCAAGATACCATTCCTCTCGTGCATCCACTCCCAGAAGTCATCAACATGTCTTGTACAGAGGGGTATGAAAAAAATAGCCTCAGCGTATGTAGGTAAAAAAAATCCTCTGCAACCAATGGCTCGGGCCCATTCAACACCCTGTAAAATCAGCTCACCCACAAGTTCCGGCGGATTGAGTACCCGGCTGACAATAGGCCTCATATGTGATGCTCTTGGCAACCAATTGTGTTCCAGATATGTTTTGATTGACCATCCCTGGTCTGGTGGGATCATACCTTGTGTAAGAACATCCCGACCCTCTAATACAGACCTCCAAATCTAAGAAGGGGCTGTTCCAATTTCCGCATGCAAAAAACCACATGAGTTGAAATACTTTGCTTTGAGAATCCATGCACTGAGTAACTCCGGCGGAGTTAGGATCCTCCAAGTTTGCCTAGCTAGGAGAGCCAGTTTGAAGTGTTCAGTATCTCGGAATCCTAGTCCCTCACAGAACTTAGGTCCTGTTAAAGATCCCTATGTGTGTGCGTTGTTGTCTGCTCTCAGGGCTTGTTGAGCTGTGCCCTCAGCATTAACCCTTTTGGATCTTGTGTGTGTCTGAACTTTGTGTGTGTGTGTGTGTGTGTTTGTGTTTGAACCTCTGCGGTATGTTGTTTTGGACATTTGCTTTATGATATAAAGCGGGGCGAAAGCCTTTTTGGGTAAAGATCTCCACGAGACCCATCTAGGTTTCCTCTTACCCTCCTTATTTCCCACCAAAAATTCCATATTAAGGTATTGATATGATCACATAAGCCAGGGGGAGTTTGAAACATGACATGGAGTATATTGGAACGACATGAGCAACTGATTTGATTAGTACTTCCTTTTCCCCTGCCGAAGATGGAGAAGAGGAGAGATAAAGGCTAACTTCTGACGAGCGAGCGGAGAAAGGCCCGTCGCTGGTACGCTTCCGCCGAAGCGGAGCGCAGTCTGAAGTTACCCCATGTAGGCCGCCGGCCCCGTCAGGGAAGCCTACGGGTGCGCGCGGGGAGGGGGAAGCACCCCCGCAGTACAGATCAGTATTGACATAGGTCAGCTTTGTTATATATATATCCTTTGTAAGCCGCCGCATGGGATAAGTTGATCAGTTGTAAATCCGTGGCGTTTGTAACCTCCTTCGATATAGTGAAGATTTGCCGGTTAGCGCCCGTGGTTTTTCCCCCTTCGTATTGGAGGGGGTTTCCACGTTAAAATCGCATGTCTCTTGTGTTGATTATTCTTAGTATATCTCTCTAACATGAATGATTATTCCTAGTATATATAGAGATGGCATGATGAAAAGAAAGAGGAGGCAGCGGTGCCACGGATCAATGAGGCTGGCTGGGTGCCATCCCTAGGGCGTTTAATGATATGATGATGATAGTATAGGCACCCAGCCATTTCCGGGAAAGGGAATGATTAAGTGGCACGATCTTCTCACAACCTTTTGCAATGTCCATAAATGGTCTCAAGAATGTTAGATTATGCATAGGAGGGAGTGGGGCGTTTTGGCTCCCAGGGTCATCTGCACTTGCGCTCAATAAAAAAATTAAAACAAATACTAGAAAAATTCAGAAAATTCCAATTTCTCTCGGCATGGTAGATAATTTGGTGTGTGATGTCCGCTTCAAATTTCAAATCATTTGAACATATGAGTAGCTTTCGGTAAAAAAGACAAATTTAGGGCCTGTTAAATAATGTACTGTTCATATACTCTTCTGAACCAATTTGTTTTTTTTGCTGAGAGCTACTCAAATGTCCAAACGCACTGAAGTTTGATTTTTTATTTGTTTTGAATATTTTATGAATTTTGTCTCGAGCGGGTGCAGATGAGCCCGAGCTCAGGATTGGATATTCGTAGGAGGATATGGCTTTTCTCCCTTGGTAACCTTTTAATCTGATTCCCAAAAAAGGTTTGATAGGTTTTGTTTTCTTAGTTATTTAATTCCATACTTGGAATTATGTATTTGGATATATAATATTACTCTAAAATAATTTTATAAAATCCAGCATATTATATTAAGAATATTATTTGTTATTACTCTCACCGTCGCATAATGTAATAGCGTTTTTAACAGTAGCGTAGTGTCAAATACGCTTTTATATTATGGGACAGAGCGAGTAGTATATTTAACAACTATGTTTTTTATAAGGAGATGGGCCTCGGCTCAGCCCGAGACGGCCCTCTCCCCTCGCCCTCTCTCATTCTTTCTGCCTCGATCGAGCCCCCACCCTTTCTCCAGCACCGCCGCCGCCGACCAATCCCGGCACGCGCCGCCGCCTTTCTGCACACCCACAGCTCCCCCTTGAGCCGCTCCATGGAGGCGCCGGCACCGGTCGGAGGGGATGGAGGCGTCAGGGTCGTCGCCAGGATCTGCTCCCCTGCTGCGGCCACCGCTGATGGGACTTCGTTGTTCCAGGTCACCGCCGCGCGGGGCCGTCGTCCCCGCGCCGGCGCGACCCTCTCCTTCACCCCCGCGGCCGCGGCCGCCCCGTCGTCTTCGTCCCCAAGGGTAATTCAAGGATTCCGTGCTCAGATTCCATTTCATCCTGCCATTAATTCCTGCCCGAACCCCAACCATGGTAGCTGGCCGGTGGCGTCGTTTCAGTTTATCTGTCGATGGTTTCGCAATTTTGATCGAGTAGGTGTGTTTATGTTGGGTTTAGGGTTTAACGTCGCTCGCAGTTTGCTTCTCTTTTCAGCTCAAATCTTGATTGCAGTTCAGTGTTTAGTATTTAGCTTTTGCCCCTCACAGAGGAAAATACACCATTGCACTAGC
>NC_057810.1:714934666-714944594 GCF_018294505.1 Triticum aestivum | reverse complement strand
TCAAATAACAAATTTGATGATATTTTCAATTAAAAATAAAAAAACAAATTTGATGATATTTAAAAATAATAATTTGATGATATTTGATGAAATTTGATGTTATTGTCCTCATGAAAATAACAAGTTTGATAAAAAACAAATTATTAGATGCAAAATTGCTATAGCTGGATACCCCTTCGCCCGATCCACCCTTCCCTCTCCCTCGTCAGATCCCCATTCCCTCCCCCGCCACACCCGCTCCGAGGACCCCCGCGCCCGCTCCGGCTCCCCCGCGACCGCTCCACACCCTAGCACCTCCCCACTTCCCCTCCCCTCGCGCTGCTTCACCCGACTAGGTCGTCCCCGTCGACACCACATCGTCCCCACGACAACCGTCGTCCCCACACCCCACCAAGGAGTCCAGGAGCTCTGCAGTTTTCTTCTACGTCATCTATGGCCAGCCGTTCAAGCTCGACGACTCTGCATCGTGCGTATCGAGGTCTTCTTCCACCTCTGGCCACCGCGGCCTCACCGTCGATCCGCGTCACCTCGTCAACCCCGACCCCGCACGAGCTCGCCATCGTCTTCCTCTCGGTGAGCTGCACCGGTTCCCCTCCCCCCTTTGATTTCGTCGCCGTAGACTGTCGCACCACCGCGCCCCAGCTCCTGGTTGCCGCCCCCCGTGGCCGTGCTCCCCTCGGCCCCTGGCCGCGCCCTGGCCCCGCCCAGGCGCGCTCACGCACCGCGACCGCACATCCACTACGCTCGGGCCGCGCCCTGGCCCCGCCTAGGCGCGCTCACAGCACCGCGACCGCACCCTGCCGTGACTTGCTAACCAAATTGGTTTGTGTCAATTTCACAAACTTGCAGGCTCATAGAATTAGAAATACTACTGTATTAGATACCCTCACTGTCATGGGCTTTCTATTATTAGTCAAGTAGTATGCTTAGAATCTTGTTGGGAGAGTAAAGCTTTGCTTTCGGTTTTTTCTTGTATGTGGGGATTGCTACAGCTCATACAGGAGAAAACTGGTAACTACTATGTCATTGTGTACTACCTCCGTGCCAAGTGTAATGTCAAGTTTAGATTGGTCAATATGGTTCTCGTTTTTAAATTTTTTACATGCTCTCATTTTTTTGTGTGGGTAATGTTTTATATGCTCTTTATCTCTTCCCTTGACAGACATTCGACGAGGCAGTGGGCGATATACCTTTCTAGCTCCTTAGGGGGGTTGTTCCTCTTTACAGGTGTGTTAAATAGGGTTTTATGTGGTCATATGGAGTTTATTAGGTAGAGAAAGTACCTTGTGATTTTTCTAATTTTGGACATATATCAAGTCTCACCAAGACATCTTCATTACAACACTCAGCTTATCCAAGACATCTTCATTACATTCTAGACAGGATAGAAGCCTACTTTGTTTAGAAATAGAGTCAGAATTTGAAAAGGAAAACCCTTAAGCCAAACATACAACAAGCATTGACAACATAAGTGGAGACACTAATTTTCTCTGACTTGTGGAGGCTCTAATCCTCAGGGATCATGGCTAAAATAATTTTCCATGCCTGAATCAGTTTGTAAACTGTAGAGGTGGTTAGGCTCTGGTTAAAAATAAAAACAATAATAGAAGTTTTGTATTTTCTAAGTAAAAAACCCCACATATGCACCAGGATGTGATCTGTCAGAACCAAAGTAGACCTAGCTATGCATTAGTTGTTTTGTGCTTCAAGTGTCCCAGTCAAGGATAAACTGAGTGGTTGCAAAATAATATTATGTGGTCAATGTGGATTTACTATTTTCTGGTGATAGTTCTGAACTGGTAAATAAGTTAACATGCATAAGTGAGACTTGGCATTTTAAAGCTTAGGGTCTTCAACTTCAACTATGAATTGGGATGATAATGTTATTTTGCCTTCTTTACGGAATGGTGTCATAATAAAAACAAAGCTGCTGCAAATGCATACCTTTTTTTACAAGTGCATCTGCACCTTCTGATCCATTTAGAGTTATCATAAATATATTTCCAAGGTTTTTTTCATTTCACTGTAGAGTCTTTGCTCATGCCTCTTATGAGAAGTATGTCTATTGATTCCAAATTGCCATGCAAAAGAAATTTGCCATGTTGCAAAAAGAAAAGAAATTTGCCATGGTGCATATAGTAAAAACAATGCCATGATCCAAATGTAGCAGAAGTTTCAAGTAGTGTTTTGTTTTTGTGTTTGAATAGGTAGCAAACTTTCTATTATTTCTGTGTTTGTACACACTTGCTAAACTATTGATGATTTTTTGTTGGGTGACCTATTATATCTGGAATGGAAGCTCACATAAGTTGAGCTGATTTTTGTCCATATGAAAGCAGAGGACCATATGGTCTGTGGCTGGGTTTTGTCTCCGACCATTGTGTCGTGATGATTTTGCAGGTACCCCGAGAGGCCCTTGAGTTTGTCGGAATGTCGATTAACTTCCGTTCCGGCAAATTCGGGTACTCCATATGTCCTATTTTCAGCAAAGGTAATGCTGAAATTTTCTGTGAATTTTAGCATGACTTTGCTAAAAATAGGACATATGGGGTACTTGCGACTAATGCCTGTTATCATGCATGTTTTATGATCTGTTGTAAGGGTACTAATTGGTCTCTTCTGCTGCTTATCAGAGATGGCGGGAAGCAGCCACCGCCCCTCTGCGACACCGCAGTACGAGTTGGATGCTTCCGAGTTCTTCACTATCATACTTGAGACTTCAGTATCATCCATGACGCAGGTATATAAAATGAGAGATCTCCCCTTCACCCATCTCGTTATGATATCTGTTGTTTGCTACATCACTCATTGTCCCAAACTTCAGAGGCTGCCTGACAGTTTTATGAACATGCTGATGGGTGAAGATCCGCCAAATAATGTGAAGCTGCGATAGGCCGGCAGCGGGTTTCGCAGGCAGTGGGATGTGGAGTTGGTGATCAAGGAGGGCCACATGTACTTGTCTCGTGGGTGGGAGAAGTTCTATCGTGCCTACGACCTGTGGCTGGGGTACTTCCTTCTCTTCAGGTACGACGACGACGCCACCATGCTCATCGTGAAGGTGTTCAACACGACTATGTGTCGCATGCACTATGCTGACGATGATGATGCCGGTACGTTCTGCCTCTTCTTATTCCTCTACATTTGGCTTTGTCTCACATCGATTGTTAACGGTCATTTTTGTATTTTGGACAGGTAATGGGAGCAGCAGCAGCGACACTGGCTACAGCCAAAGCAGCAGCGACAATGGCTGTAGCGAAAGCAGCAGCGATTCTGGCTGTAGCCAAAGCAGCAGCGATTCTGGCAGCAGCATAGACAACAAGAAGGATGATCCGGACTGGAGTGCGGGAGAAGAGGAGCAGAGTGGGGATGAGGAGCTGCAGGATGACGATGGGCATCAGGCTGAGGATGACCTAGCGCTGGTGGTGGCTGACCAAGGGCAAGAGATGGTGGTGGCTGACCATGGGCAAGAGATGGAGGTGGCTGAGGATGACCTAGCGATGGTCGTGCCTGAAGGTGGCCTCGCGATGGTGGTGGTGCCTGACAATGACCACGCACCGGTGGTGGCGCCGGCGATCCCAGGCGACATGACCACGCCAATTGTGGTAGAAGACTACATCCCACTGCCTCCACCGCCTCCACCGCCTCGCCGCTCTTGGCGCATCAGGCTGAGGAAGGAGAAGGAGAAGAACAATGCATGAGAACTGAACTTTGTCAGGTCTGTCAGATCTCCAAAATGATATATATATATATATATATATATATATATATATATATACTTAGTTACCTATGTTATCTCTAATATGCTTAGTTTCCTATAGGTTAGCTTCATTTTACCTAAGTTGGCTCTAATATGCAAACTTAGAGCTTATATTTTTAGTTTCCTATAGGTTAGCTCCAAAATAACTTATGTTAGCACAAAATGATCAAGTTTACATAATAAGCTTATAGTCTTTTTCTTATTCTTCTTCTTTTCCAAAATGACATAGGTTAGCTTCATTTTACTTAAGTTGGCTCTAATATACAAACTTAGAGCTTATATGCTTATTTTCCTATAGGTTAGCTCCAAAATAACTTATGTTAGCACAAAATGATCAAGTTTACTTCTAGTGTTCTTCTTCTTCTAGTATTCTTCTAGTCTTCTTCTTTTTCTTCTTCTAACTTCTTGTTTATCATTTTGCAGATTTGATTTAATTCACGGAAGCTTGCATGGATGGAGTGCTTCTTTTCCATTTGTGTGGATAACGGTGTTGGATGAATAATGTTAAACTTTTGTAATATGTAACGATGGAACTATGTGTTGGCTATTTGTGTATATATGATGTAACTTGTGTGTTGGCTATGTATGTATATATGATGGAACTTGTGTGTTGGCTATGATTGTTATATGGATGCTTGTTGTATATATATGTGTTGGATATCTCATAGGTGAAATAGTGACCTGAGATTAAGAAAAAAAATAAAAAAATTGTTACTAATGGCGCACTACCATGTGGTGCGCCATTAGTATAGAATACACTAGTGGCGCACTGTGGGCAAAACTAATGGCGCACTGCATGGTGCGCCATTAGTATACCGGATACTAATGGCACACCAGTGGTGCGCCATTAGTAAAAAAATACTAGTGGCGTGATACTAATGGCGCACCGGTAGTGCGCCATTAGTAGGCAAAACCGATGCGCCATTAGTAGGCCTTTTCCTAGTAGTGCTTTGTGTGCTACAAAATGTCACAACGTAACTGGGTGATTATAAAGGTGCTCTACAGGTGTCTCCGATGGTGTTTGTTGAGTTGGCATAGATCAAGATTAGGATTTGTCACTCCGATTGTCGGAGAGGTATCTCTGGGGCCCCTCGGTAATGCACATCACTATAAGCCTTGCAAGTAATCTGACTAATGAGTTAGGTACGGGATGATGCATTATGGAATGAGTAAAGAGACTTGCCGATAATGAGATTGAACTAGGTATTGAGATACTGACGATCGAATCTCGGGCAAGTAACATACCGATGACAAAGGGAACAACGTATGTTGTTATGCGGTTTGACCGATAAAGATCTTCATAGAATATGTGGGAGCAAATATGAGCATACAGGTTCCGCTATTGGCTATTGACCGGAGACATGTCTCTGTCATGTCTACATAGTTCTCGAACCCGTAGGGTCCGCATGCAAGTTCGGTGACGATCGGTATTATGAGTTTATGTGTTTTGATTTACCAAACGAAGTTCGGAGTCCCGGATGAGATCAGGGACAAGACGAGGAGTCTCGAAATGTTCGAGACGTAAAGATCGATATATTGGAAGGCTATATTCTGACATCGGAAAGGTTCTGAATTCGGGTATTTATCGGAGCACCGGAGAGTTACGGGAATTCGTCGGGGAGTATATAGGCCTTATTGGGCTTTAAGGGAAAGAGAGAGGGGCTTCCTAGGGCAGGACGCCCCCCAAGGCCTAGTCCGAATTGGACTAGGGGGAGGGGCGGTGCCCCCTCCTTTCTTCTCTTCTCTCTTCCCCTTCCTTCTCTCCTAATCCTACTACTTGGAAGGGGGGAATCCTACTCCCATCGACTCCCCAGGGCGCGCCATAGTAGAGGGTCGACCCTCCTCCTTCTCCACTCCTTTATATACGGGGGAGGAGGGCACCCCATAGACACACAAGTTGATCATTGATCTCTTAGCCGTGTGCGGTGCCCCCTCCACCATAATCCACCTCGATCATATCGTTGCGGTGCTTAGGCAAAGCCTTGCGTCGATAGCTTCATCATCATCGTCACCACGCCGTCGTGCTGACGAAACTCTCCCTCGACACTCTGCTGGATTGTGAGTTCGTGGGACGTCACCGAGCCGAACATGTGGAGATCGCGGAGGTGCCGTGCTTTCGGTACTAAGCTCGGTCGGATCGTGAAGACGTACGACTACATCAACCGTATTGTCATAACGCTTCTGCTTACGGTCTACAAGGGTATGTGAACCACACTCTCCCCTCTCGTTGCTATGCATCACCTGTTGGGGATCGTTGCAGAAATTAAAAAAATTCTACGCATCACCAAGATCAATCTATGGAGCAACTAGCAAAACGAGAGAGGGGAGTGCATCTTCATACCCTTGAAGATCGCGAGTCGGAAGCGTTGCAAGAACGTGGATGAAGGAGTCATACTCGAAAGCGATTCAGATCGCGGTGGACTCTGATCTTAGCGCCGAACAACGGCACCTCCGCTTTCAACACACGTGCAGCCCGGTGACGTCTCCCACACCTTGATCTAGCAAGGAGGAGGGAGAGGTTGAGGAAGAGGGCTCCAGCAGCAGCACGACGGCGTGGTGGTGATGGAGCGGCAGTTCTTCGGCAGGGCTTCGCCAAGCTCTTACGGAGGAGCAGAGGTGTTGGGGAGGGGAGGGGCTGCGCCTTGGATGTGGTACTGCAGCCCCTCTAGATGGGATCTAGAGGGGGGCGGCGGCCAAGGGGGGAGGGGGCTTGCCCCCCAAGCAAGGGAGGCGCCCCCCGTAGGGTTCCCCCTAACCCTAGGCGCATGGGCCCTGGGGGGGGGGGGTTGCGCCCAGCCCTTCTGGGGCTGGTTCCCTTCCCTCTACAGCCCATGAGGCCCTCCGGGACAGGTGGCCCCTCCTGGTGGACCCCCGGAACCCCTCCGGTGACCCCGGTACAATACCGGTATGCCTCCAAATATTTCCGGTGACCGTATGACAACTTCCCATATATAAATCTTCACCTCTGTACCATTCCGGAACTCCTCGTGACGTCCGGGATCTCATCAGGGACTCCGAACAACATTTGGTAATCACATACAAATCTTCCTTATAACCCTAGCATCATCGAACCTTAAGTGTGTAAACCCTACGGGTTCGGGAATCACGCAGACATGACCGAGACAACTCTCCGGCCAATAACCAACAACGGGATCTGGATACCCATGTTGGCTCCCACACTACTAGGGAAAACCCTAGCAGTAGCGTGTGTTTTGTGCCCACTAGTAGCGCGGGAAGCTGCGCTACTAATAAGGCGCTACAGCTATTGCTTAGCAGTAACGCGTGCCATCACGCGCTAGTGCTAGTACAAATAGCTGCAGCGCTTGTCCAGTACCACGCTACTGCTAAGGTATCTACTTGCAGCGTGTTTTCTTTCCATCGCTACTAGTATTTTTTTTTAGTGTATTTATGTGCCATCATACAAATATTGGTACAATACCAGCTGTTATGAGGTTTACATCATTATGTCCATAACAGTGTATTGAATGAAGGTGGATTAGGTTCAAGTGGAGGCAATATGTGGTGCATGTCAAAAGTATACTACTAATCCAAACTTGATCTAGTTTGGATTAGTAGTACTTTCGATGTGCACCACATGTTGCCTCCACTTGAATCTAATCCGCCAGCACAAGATATTTAATCATCATCATGGTCACTACCAGCAAAAGTATTTATTTAATCACCACTAACACTAGCTAATAATAATCATCATAGTCATTACCACCAACACTAGCTATTTTATCATCATAGTAATAGAGTAGCACATCATCATCCCAAAACTCATTTCTAGCCAGCTACTCACTCCTGCTACTCACTCCTGCTGCTCTCTCTTAGGTAAAAGAACATAAAACATGTGTAGCTCTCCTCCTTGATCAAGTTGGAGCATGCAGATGAACCTGTCTCCTAATCGTGGAAGGCGCCTCTGGTTGCTGCTCCCTAGTACTTCTCTGCGCTCCCCCAACACATATTTGGTCCAGTCTTGCACTATTAAGCATCCGTCGCTAATCTTGAATGCACTAAAGTAGGCTGTAGGATATCTTGGCCGTAAGTTGATAATACTCATGATACCTTTAGTCTCGATCCCATAAGACATAACATTCGTCGGGAGTCCCTGTTGAAGAACATCGTATGGTAACATACTTAGCAATGAAGTTTAGCTTCAAAAATAATGTATGTAAAAGATGCAATGAGGATAAAAAGTAAAAATCTTACCATCCTTCCTAAATGGATGTGACCGTAGTTCATTACGAACACTATTGGTCGCACATTTTCAGTACTAAGATTTCTAAATGCAGGAAGAAAATTTGTCTTGACAGTATCAAGATCCTCAAGCCATGAAACATAATGACTGAGCTCCTCGCAGTTGAGTTCAGCCCCAGGACAGTATACGGTCCTGTCTACCAAGCGTTGTACATGTTTGCTTGCACGGAAATAAGCTGACAATACAAATTAGTTGTCAACTATTTTGGAATAAACAATATCAAAGACATAAATATGGTTGAGAAACTTACATAATGGTATAACTGGAGGCATTTGCAGATTGACCCAGATGTCGGTATTACCTTCAATATCATCTTCCGGACGAATATCAAAGGTGATAACCATATCAGGCTCAAATGCATAAGTCTTGCATAGTGCTCGCCATGTTTTGCATCCAAAATAGGTGTAGTCGTCTAGATTGTATAACTTCGCATGGAAAATATAACCATGCTCGGTCTTCAAGTAAACTTTCTTTTCCTCCATACTATGACTGAAACCTATCTTATCCAATACAAAAACTCTTGCATGGCAGGGGATACGCTAGTAGAATAGTAAAAAAATATAAGTTGAAGCAAATGAAGCAGATGTCATGCTTAATTATGAAAAAAGACTTGTCATTGTGACTTACTGTATCCACTTCGAAGTTCTCGTCCAGCTTGATGCTGAAGTGCCTATCATCATCTAGGAAGATTCCGTCGCACAGGCCGCGCTCGTCTTCGCAGTATTTGCAAATACCGAAATCCTTCTCGTCGTCAGACATTTCCTATGTTCATAGTTAAAACATTAATTGAAAATCGATCGAAGACAACTACCAAGATATTCAACACACAAATCCGGGGCACTCGATATTTCCTACATATTCTGGCACAAGTCATGCCAAAATTCACGGAAAAATCCGGCATGACCTTTGCTAAAATAGGACATATCGAGCGCCTGAAATTTGCCGGAACATGAGTATTATCAACTCGAGGTATAACCTGCAAACATGACCGGCCACTTGGATATTGAGCAACACAACATATACATTTCAAAATATCTTATAGGACTCAAATTAGCATGCATTCAATAAGCAAAAGTAGATCATCTCATGCGTCAGTACATCGTCGAATATTATCACTAATACATCACGAATAGTGTCATACATATAACATCACTAATACAACTAAAACTCTAGCACACGACGGTATCGGCGCGGGCGGTGGACACCCACAGAGAAGGCACCATCACGGGATCATAGCTCCAGTGAGATCCCCGGAGAACCTGCCAGGTATTGGAGAACGGCCTGTGCTCCAACGCAAACAAGTAGCGACGGACGCGCGCGTCCTCCTCACTGACACGGTGACGCACCACCTCCGCGGAGTCCTCGAGCCTCTGGATCGTCACTGACCCACGCGACCGCCACCAAAGAAGGTTCGGGTTAACGACAGGCTGGCTCCTCACCAACCTGCGCCCCCCGGTAGGTAGCGCCTCCCAGTACCACCCCGGCGGAGCCCAGTCCCGGACATGGCCGATCTGGTCAAGCAGGTGTCGTCCTCCGCCGACTCGACGACGAGGATGCGGGATAGGCATCGTCCACGTCGAGGCGGGAAAAATTGCTTTAACTAAAAAATAGAAACAAGTTCTTACTAACTAGTTCTATTAATTCAACTAGTTCTTACTAAAAATAAACTTACTATAAATAAAAATATTCTAGTACCTAATTAATACCTAATTCTTACTAACTAATTAGTACCTAGGAACTACTACCCTAATTACCATCTAAGTAATTAACTAACTAGCACTAAAAATAGCCTAGGGTTCATACTAACTAGCACTAAATAGCTAGGGTTCATACTAAGCAGAGAAGAGGGATCGGAAGGGGAGAGAGGGATCGGAAGGGGAGAGTGCTTACAGAGGGCGGGGAGAGAGATG